>NC_141155.1:23730027-23898360 GCF_053477565.2 Lygodium microphyllum | reverse complement strand
GATCCTTGGAGTATAAAAACAAAAGAAATTTCAGGCCAATGCATGCATATAACTTATGCAGGCTTTGTTCAAATGAGTTGAAATTTAATCATGGAGCAATAGAAAAAAATGACAATATATATGTGACTCTCTTGGCATGATGTTGAAGAAGTTGAGTTTTTAGAAAATCATTGTTCTTCACTATGGGAGATTCTTGGAATACAAAAGCAAAGGAAAGCTTAGTATGCACATAACTTGCATAGATTTTGTCCAAATGAGACGAAATTCAACTATGGAGCAACAAAAAAACAAGTCAACATACTTGTAACTTTGTTTACAGAGAAACCTAAAGATGTTGAGGAAGAAGTTGAGTATTTAAAAGATCATTGTTCTTGACTGTGAGAGACTCCTACCAAAACAAAAGAAAGTTCATGTTAGAGCATGCACATAACTTACACAGGTTTTTTCCAAATGAGATAAAACTTTACCATAGAACATCCATGAAAGAGAACAATGTATTTGTAAATTTTTGTTAAGAAAATACCAAGGATTTTATAGAATAAGCTTCGCTCTCATAAAACATGAGAAACTCACTCTGTGTTTGTGTAGAGGCAAGAAATTTCACAAGGCTATATATACAACAAGCAACAATGAGGCTGTAAAATTTCATCAGGAAAGAAGAAGTGGTGAAAGAGAAATGATAAATTTGAGTTCCGCCTAAGAAAGAGGGGGGAAACTGAAAAGGGGAGATATGAAAAGTCAAACATAAAAAAATGAGAGAAGGAAAATTCGAGTCACTAACTTTCAGGAAGTGACAAGCTTTATTACCCACATTTCTCCTTATTTTATCATTGAGGGAAGATATCTACCAAGATATGGCTAAAAGATTCATGCTACATGAATTTGGAATCCCAGTTCTCTCATTGGTTAGGCCTATTTTTTTAAAAAATTCACTCCTCAAGAGGCGAAAAAGAGAGTCCATACTTCTCCTACGGGTGAAATTTGCACAGAAACAAGCTATTCATTCTATGCCATTGATATACTTCAAGGGATTTTAGGGCACCCATTACTTGAGAGAAACCTCAAAAGGGTGGGGGAGATAAAGGGGATATAGGGGGGACAAGCCTATAAGTGGTAGGGACAAGGGAAAAAAATGAGTGGATAAAATATGCACACCATTCCCTCTCCCATTGGTCCACATAAAATCTATTGTCATTAGGAGAGTCATTAACTTTTAAGCTAAAGGGCCCTTTTTGAGTCCATATTCCCCCTAGTGCTTGGATCAACATCATTATTTGGAGGCATTTTTTGCTTTGTTGGATAGTAGTGGGCTAAATGGATGAGTTGATTACAACTTGAATACAATAGCCTTGTCAGGTTGGAGTATTCTATGTATCAGTTTGCATCTCTTCTCTTTGGAGATGGCATCGTCTTCATTGTAGTGTCATGTATGCTTTTTCCCCTTGCTATCTGAATAACTAAAATTGAACAAGTGGAATGGGTGCCAATGATTGGGATTGTAAGCTTTCTAAATGGTTGATAATGGTACTAAACATTATATAGCCTTGGATTTTGGCTACCAATAGTTCCATTTTCAAGTCCTTGTTGTCTTTTGTGATTTGTCAAACTATCTCAAATCAAGTATATAGGGGACGAATAACCTTCTTAGTAGGATTGTACGTGTTAGAAGAGTGCTCGATGCCAAATTTGAGTTATGGAGTGGTATTTTGGTGAGTTACTTGTACACTTTTGAGCCTAAAGCAAATACCACTTGAGTTCAGATCAAAAGGGACAGGTTGAATGGGTCTTAGTAAGGGGGTTTTGCAAATTGGTTGTGCCTCCTAGTCCAAGTTCATTTTGACTTGAGTGCTAGGGCTCCCTATTGAAATTTCCAATGTTTTTGGGATTCATGTAAGAACGACTTGTTCTCTCTATTGAATTGGATAAGAAGCAGTGGCATGCTTTCTAGTAACATGAATAAGGGATTATCAAGTTGATTCAAAAGAACCCACACAAGCATTCTTGCAAAGATTGGATAAAGGTGCTTGTAGTTAGAATCAAACATATCTTGGATGAGGGAATCCACAATATGCAGTTTGGATTCATCTTCAAAAGGAATATTCATGAAACTATCCTAAATGTGGTCCTCTCTCTTCAATATGCTTTGGCTCTTGATAAGGACATTGTTGTGATAAATCTAGATTTGGAAAAAGCCTATTACAAAGTTAGGTTGGACTCCATTTTGTTAACTCTAGGTAAAAGGAGCTTTGGAAAAGTAGTTTGTTAAATGATCAACACTTTATCTGGCAATGTATCCTCCTAATTATATATCAATGGATATTTGAAAGGCTCCTTTGAGATTTATAGGTCAATTTCTTAGGGCCACCTATTGGCTCCACTCTTATTCACCATTATCTCATATATGCTATTGAGAAACTTGGATTTGCAAGTAACTAAAAAGAATGTAAAGAGTCTAGCTCTTCTTAATGCGACCTACTCCACACACCAAATATTTAATAATGATAATGCAAAAACATTAGTATAGAGGAAGATATGGGAGTATTCATGCCTCGTTTTCTATGTATGATGCATTTGTTGAAGTTTTAGGATCTAAAGTAAGTATATAGAAGATTGAAGTTCTCAAGGTTTTGCATTTAGAGGATTCACGCATCCTAGAGAATTTAGGGTTGCAGGAGGATATTGGCTTTGGAAAAGTGTTCAGATACTTGGAATGTCCAATAGTAGTAAAAAATACTACAAAGGATCGATCTTTGTGGGGTTGAAGCAAAAATTACTCTCCAAGTTGGAGTATTGGATAAAGATGTCTCTATATTTTGCTAGAAAAGTGATCATTCTTAAGCATGTCCTTCAGTCATATTATATGTTTATCTCCTTGACATTCCCTTTCACCAAATCAGCTTGGGATCATATATAAAAGAGTTTTGGAGAATTATTGTGGCATTAGGATGAAAAGCATGTTTGGCACTTTGTCTCTCGGGCTTGATCACAGTCATGAAAATGCATTGCTGGTTTGAAAATAAGCTAACTATTTGATAGAGCTACAAAGTTTAGCCTAAGACGGCTGCAAAAACTAGCATTTTCAATGCAACCTTGGTCTATTATCCTTTGTAATTGGATCTCAAATGCACCCATCAAGAAGCCTTGAGTATTATCATGAAAATGCCTTGTGGTTTGGGAATAAGCTCACGGTTTGATAGAGCTACAAAGTTGTTTAAGATGGTTGTAGAAGCTTCCATTTCCCATGCAACCTTGGTCCATTCTCCTTTGTAATTGGATCTTCAAGGCACCAAGCAAGAAGAAGATATGATTGGGGTTGGGTTGGTGTCAGAGATTGTGAGATTGCTATTTGTTGTTTAAAGATGAGAAAGTCAAGATTATGGACTCTGAACTTGCTCAACTCATAATTAATGCTTGGCATTAGTTTCTCCCTATTGTTGATTAATATTGGCGTATGAGATAATGTTTCTATCAATTTGGTTTATGTACATGGCTTCGAATTATGGGTGCTCCTTTTTAGGGCATAGTCCAAAAAGGGCATATTCTATCTTTAATATAGGCATCATGAACTAGATGGATCGATGAGATCAATGATACCTAGATTGGCTTCCTATAAATGATTTACAAGGTGAATTCTCACTGAACAGATAAAGAACTGCATTAGCTTATTGACTTTTTCGCCAAAATAAGGAGAATTGGCCCTCATCTCCCTCTCTCATAATCAATTCACTTGGAATCATTTTACAATGGTAGGCATTAATGTTGCCAACTTTAGGTCCTTGTTAGATTTAAAGGATTGGATTCCTAAAGTTCATGCCTTTTAGGTTAAACACCATCACATTCTTTCAATGTATAAACTAAGGAATATTGTCATGTCTACATGGAAAGCAATGGCTTTTATGAGATTCAACTTGTTCTTATGGATAGTGGTCCTAGGGAAGTTTTCCATCAAAGATATCATAGATAGATGGAAGCAAGTAAATATTATCTATCCGCTTTGCAAAGGTTTGAAGAAAGTTTATTTCATTTCTTTTGGGCCTACCCTCAAACTAGAAGGATTTGGATCAAAATCCAGGATTGGTTTGCTCAAGCCCCACTCCATGATTATATTTCCTAGAAAATGGCTCTGTTGAGTGGGAAAGTCCCCCACTTTGTTTGAACTATTGCAGGTGATTAGAGCCCTTGTTTTGAATTAGGAAGAGAAATAACATCTCAACATACACTATGTTAATCTTTTGGATGGTCTCTTGAGATGCATCTTTGATGAAGAAGATGAAGAGTAGCATTTAACTTCTATATTCCATGAACTGCTTTGCCAACAAAATCTATAATTTGATAAAAGATGTTTTTCAATGATTGTGTATAAATGATATATTAAGTAGGCAAAACCCCACACATTGCTATAAGCCATGTTGTCAAGTTTATACAACAAGGACTAGAAATTGAATTCAAATAAGTGGTGATTCTTTCGTTCGAGATCTTTTGTTTTTGTTCATAGCAAATCAACTACATGTACTCTCAAATCTTTACCAAGTAAATGCAAGTTAAGATAGGTTACTAAGTTTGATCGAATTCTCCAAGCCATCAAATGTCACTACTCCTCTTGAAGAACCATGAGCTACAACACTAGCAAGTAAAGAACTAATTGGAAAACCTCATCCTGAACAAGGCTTCCAAGACCACAATTTGCAAAGGTCATTGTCTACCTAGAAGTATGTCAAGGGCTAGCATGACTATCAAGCTACTCCTCGAGTCCCAAGGAATACCCAATCAATACCTCTTTGACATTGGCCAAGGTTATTCTTTCTTATGGGCCTTTGTGAGGCTCCTTTTCCTTTGATTGTTAAACACTTGCAAAGGCTAAACCCCCTCTTATACTACTTTGAAACTCAACAAGGAAAGAAAAAGAAAAAGAAAAATATGCACTCACGGACACAACACCCCATCTAGGGGTCTTGAAGTTAGGTATACCCACTCTTCTTGGTCAGTTGACTCCATCCCTAAGACCATAGCCCCATGTAAATTCAAGGCACATCAAGGGCAGGACACACCTACTGAGTCTTGCTCACCTATGGTTAAACCTATCTCCCTAAGTCACTGGCACAATTCTCTTCATTCCTTTTTGAATCTTTCACTTTCATTACAACTGTATCAAAAGAAAAATAACTAGCAAGTCAATCAATACCCATGTAAGTTGTAATATTCTTCAATGTTGGAAAGGGAGACCCATACCTCGACAAGGACACATGAGGGACACATGCACTAGCTTTCTATTTGCTTTTGAAAATAGGACAATGCAAACTAAATATGTGTGCATGAAGCAAGCAAGATCTTGGCCAGGAACCAAAAAGGGGGGATAGGTACCCAACTTTGAGTGGAAGTCTCAAACTCAAAATGTATGTATAAAAGCCAAAAAGTGAATGGATAAGCTTATTCTTGTGTGTGCAAACTTGAGACCTCTCTTTTCTTTACTTCTATCCTATCTTCTTGTGCATCACATGGACAGTGAGGGAGAGTGGTAGTGTGAGAGTGAGGAAGTGAGGAAGGGATTTGGAGAGTGAAACTTCTTCCTTGCTTGACATTTCTATTCTTTCCCTTCTTCTTCCATAGTTTGCAAAGTGATAGATGGAGTTGAGGTGCGGTTGGGATATCTCTTCTTCTCCTCTGTAGTTCCTCTCTTTGATGGAGCACTCAAGGAGTGGATCAATTATAGCAGAGTAGTGGAGAAAATCAAGGGAGCCACACTTGGATTGAGCTTGGATCATGAGGCCATTGTCAAGCCTTCAAATGCATTCAAACTACAATGCATGAGTGAAAGAGGGTGAGTCTATGATGAACTCTTTACTTTCTATTTTCTTGCTTTTGCTGGGGATATAGAGGAGAGAATAGACAGCTATGAGATTAGATTATGAGCAAACTATGTGAGAGGCAATTGAGTCCAAGAGCATTGAAGCTCCTAAAACAATAGGAGTTCCATCCAAGTCCTGCTTGTCATGTGTATATCTTGGCAATATTTTATTATTTTCAAAATTTTGTTTTGTATTTTGTTTAATGTCATTTAATTAGGATCATTCTTTCTTATGGTTCCATTCCAAGGTCACATATGTGGCTAGGAAGGGCATATAGTGTTACTTTATTATAAGATACTAAAACATTTTGAGAATTAACAGAAGTAACTAATATTTTGCATCATTGTCTTCTTTCATAAAATGTTTAATTGTTTCTCCTTTTTGATTTTTTCTCAATAGCCACTTTTTCCAAAAAAAAAGAGAGGTTTTTAATGTATCTCCATTGGGCAAGAATATGTTGCTTATGGCGCAATGAGTACATTCTATAACTTTGGAACTATGCTTGTCAAAGTTTGGTGGGCTTTAGATCTTCTTTGGCCTTATGTTATTCAAAAGTGAACTAATTACTTATTCAATAATAAGACTATGAAAATTATCTCAAGGTAGTGACAACAATTTCTCTATATTATAATTGGATCTTTTTCATTCATATTGATTGTAATAATTAAAAGTGGAATCATGTTACTCCTTCATATGTTGATATGGTCGATACATGAGTCTCTAACATCCATTGTTTTTTGAGATTGATTTCAATATCCATTTTGGCCTACAATAAATATGTTTGCCATATTGTTACATGCATGTTTGATTTTATTTTGGACTTACAGGGTGGCATATCTCCCAAATGACGCATAATATGGATAAGGACTTTTCTTTGTTATCCATAAATCATGAATAATTGTCGTTGCCTTCCTCCCCACCAACATTCTTTAAGATGTACATGACCTCAGTTTTGTTGTCAAGCGTGGAAATTTCCTATTAATGATTCTTGAGAATCATTGACATTTCCAATTATTGGAGGGTCTCGCCATCACAAGCTTATATTTTTATTTGGATTATGTCTATTTTTACATATGAAAATTGGACACTTTCCCTTTGAAAAGAAAATAGATATACATTTCCATATGTATCTCCCCCTAGCAACACTAAGCATGGACAACATTACTTTGACATATGCCCATGATTTGTGACTTTTAAAATGCAAGAAGGGAGAAAAGCATGCTGGAAACCTTGTATGAGCTATGCTACATGAATGGCCTTTGTTTTAAGCTTCAAGCCTTAGTTTTAAAGTCTTTAAGCTTTGAAAATATGAAAGAAAGCTAAAAATGAAATTTGATACCATAGGACAGAAGGATCTCTGCTAGTTCAGATAAGCTATATCTAGACGTTCAAAGCTAGAAGCCTTGCTCAAGCCTTGTTTATGAGAGTGTTACTCTTGTAGCATTGGAATATTGAAAATACATTGTTTTTTATTCTTAGCTTATTTTAGAGAAGCTTGCCTAGGGCCTATGGTTTCATTAGCCTTGAAGCAATGGGAGAGCTATGGCTTGAGTGGGCTAAGTCATAGTGAGCTTAAGAAATTTACTAGACAGTGTCTCGTGTGCTTAAGGAATGGGGTTAAAGGGAAGAAGTCCCTAGTTTTGTAGTTGATTATTTGAAAACCAAAAGCTAGGGCATAGGTCATTTGTTTTGTTTACTAGAAATAGTTCTTGTTGTAGCCTTTGGAATGCTAGACTAGGCACACTTTTTAGCCTTTAAAAATTTCAAGCATACCAAAGGAGGGAAACTTTTGGTTTCTAAAATAGTCATCGCATCACATCATGTTTCATTCATGACCCAAAACATGTAGCTAATATTATTTCGGAAATTGTCTCACAAGAATAAACCTTATACCATGAATGGCACTGAAAGATTGGCCCTTTATTGCGTAGGTCCAAGTGAGAACAATAAAATGGGTCACACTTAGATGGAAGCATCTCCATGGTAAGAAATGCACATGAACACCTATGGAGCAATGCAAGCGTATATCTTTGTCCTCACTTGATGTGCATAATTTCTTTCATTTGTGAATAGTCCTCAAGGCTATTGACCAACAATGTCGTCTCCCACTTAGACCAATGGAAGCATATTGTCATCCAAGAGCCACTTGTTTTTCCATTGTGGCAAAGAGCTGAGAGATTAGCAAAAGGCGAGGATGTAATCAGCACCGGTGCACGTGAAGGTGCTAGAGGGATCATCATAGGCATAACTGTAAGCGGCAGGGCAGGCTTTCTTGAAGATGCGGGAGTAGTTGGAAGGGTGGCAAGTTTTGGGGGAGCCATAGGACCCAGTGCAACAGTATTGGGGCAGGCCGAACACATCGCAGGCGCTCTTGCAGGCAACGACGTTGCCATTGACGACCTCCTGCAATTCAGGAGGGCAGATGGTGTTGAGGTCGAAGATGCAGCCGGCGGTGGAGCAGTTGCCGGATCCGCCCTTGGGGGTGATGCTCATCTCGAGGTTGTAGCCGTCCACGAGGCTGACATCGTAGAAGTCCTTGGGGGCCTGCAGCAGGTGATCAGCAGGAAGATGGGTATTCTAGAATATTGTTTGGAGAATTGAAAACCAATAAGACTAGACTAAAAAAGGGGTGGGTGGCCATGAGCGCTAGCCTGGAGGTTGAACTCGGCCAGGGAGGCCGGGGGGTCGCCGGTGCTGGAGCAGTTGAGGACGCCGCCGCAGTCGCCGGTGGCGCAGGAGCCGACGCCCTGCTCGTCGAAGGCGCAGCCCGTCCGCCCCCACAGGCGGCCCATCCAGCCCTCGCCCTCCGTCGTCAGCGTTGACGCCTGCTGAGCTGCCAGCTGCAGCCCCGGCCCGTTGGTCGTAGCCAATGGGAGGTTGCCAAATACCCCCAGCCATATGGTCTCTTGGCAATTGTTCTCCACTGTCAAGGTGGTCCCCGCCACCCTAGACGTGCAGCCACTACTCGCTATCAGTATTACCACTACACAAGAGAAGAGAAAATCAGCTGGATGAAGCTATGGGGAGAAAGAATAATGGAAGAGCAGGCAGCGCGCGCACGCACACAGAGAGAGAGAGAGAGAGAGAGAGAGAGAGAGAGAGAGAGAGAGAGAGAGAGAGAGAGAGAGGTACCTGCGGCTATCAGCATGCTCTCAGATAGTGTCAAGCCCATCGTTCCGATGTGCCATTCAACGACAACTTATCACTGTACTTATGAATGAATATGAGAGAGAGAGAGAGAGAGAGAGAGAGAGAGAGAGAGAGAGTCTGGCGTGTTTCTTCCTACACGGAGAACACATTGGTAATGTGTAAGGAAAGCGAAGCCTCCTAGGTTTGCCCACCACCCCGTTTTGGAGCTTAGCTACAACCCTTGTAGTCCTTTAAAAATCCCCACACTCTCGTTGATTGTTTTGCCTTTGAAAATAACACTTCCACTCAAACAATTCAAGCTATTCTTACTCCCTAATGACAAATATGGCCCACGATCAGCATACGACATACTAGGTTTCTACTCAACTCACAATTAATTCCATAATGAGGCCCTACCAAAGTCCGAAACTCACATCTACTATTTATTGGAAGGGGACAATGGAAAACGTTTGTAGGGTGTGTGAGATGCACATTTACAACTACTAAGCATTATCCTTACATGGTGTGCGTAGCAGTTCAACAAAAGAAGAAAGCCACAAAGCAATGCAACTTCAAGGAATGGAGAGAGTGATGTAATGAATATAAGAATAGTACATGAGGGTCATCTCTCCGCTCCACTGTTGTCGAGCCTGCTTGAGAGAGAGAGAGAGAGAGAGAGAGAGAGAGAGAGAGAGAGAGAGAGAGAGAGAGAGAGAGAGAGAGAGAGAGAGAGAGAGAGAGAGAGAGAGAGAGAGAGAGAACCGTACTAAGAGCAAAGCTTTTTTAGAGGCATGATACATGCTGCTTGATCAGCTCTCTTATCAGGTTGTCAGCCTCTAGAATGCATGGATTGTAGATCATTCATTCCAAAGGCTTGTAAGTTGTCATTGTGGGTAGGAAGGACATATGCTTAGATCTACAAAGAAGCACATGAGTCATCCGAATAGCTAAAATAATATAGGATCCACTACAACAAAATAGACAGTTTTGACGAGAAAATAGGCACGTTTTATGAAGTAAGATAAAGAAGTCACACACACATCTATACACATGCCTATTTGTAGTGTCAAATACCCTACATCTAAACACGCTTTTACATCCATCTTGATTATGAATTTCACACGGTTTTAAACATGATATTAATATAGTAAAAGAGATGGTGATTACCGGTTTTGAAAAAATAGGTAGTTGTTGGTTGTAGAATTGTGGTTGGAGCCACAATACAACAACCAACAACTCATTTTTGCCTATTTTTGCATGCACATCGAACAATATTTGTAAGAATTGAACCCACAAATAAAAATTACAACAAAAAAAAACCTTTTGACATAACAAATTTTACAATGTAAATCAAGAACGAGAACGACTACATAATAGTCTTTCTTGTATTATTAAATGTACATGGGTGTATATAAATCTGTAGAAACCAAGTTTTAGCATAAATAATAAGACCTAGGTTGCATTTATACGAGCATATTATTTAAAAATATGTTGTATACTCTCAATATTCGAGTACAAACTGTATATTACCCTAATTAACATAGAACCAGTTATCTTTCTCTCAAAAGATGCTTTCGTATAAATGGAAATTTTGATCAAAATAATTCTTTCAATCAAAACACTTTGTCAATTGAAGAAATTCTTTTGATCGAAAGATGTTGTCCCCACTATATAAACTAAAGCCCCCCTAAGTTTCATATAAAAGAAAAAGAGATAATCTTAATATGACTTGACAATACTACATGCTACCTTTATACTATCTTCACACATTTTTTACAAATTTTAAGATATTTTAATAATTACTAATAAATATTTAAACATAAAAATAATGTAAATATACGTTTGTGTGCATTTGGTGCCAACATGGTTACGATTAGGAATAAATTAACATTATATAGAAATGAAGTAAAGTTAGATTTTACTAATACATAGGTGCTAGTTTTCATACATCCTACACCAATGTATTTAGGATTAGGATCGAATAGACATTAGGGTGAGAACACAGTGGTGTTACATTGCATGCGTCCTACACCAATGTGTTTAGGATTACAGTGATAAGAAACATTAGTATAATGTAGTTTCCTCTTGCAAGTTGCACCATATTTGGGATGAAGTGAGTTTTTCTACAAACTCATAGCAAATACTAGTGTTCTCAGGCTTCAAAAGTAGACTATCCTAGGCAGTGACAAAAACCAAGGCTATGGCAAGAAGAGAGAATTGAGCATCAAAATGCACAATGTCTATCACAACACTAGTAAAGCAACATGATGCTCTATAGAATGAAACCAATTCGTTGAAAAAATGGTAGAGAATCTCAAAAAAAATCGTGTGTACTATTGCAAAGGAAAAAAGACGAGGTAAGACATCATATTGTTGGTCTACTAAAAGAGCTGAAGGCCGCTACAGTTGAGGCCATAAAAAACAATGTAATGATGAGTGGGACCTTAAGGAGATCCTTATTGACCTCACATAGATCAAGCGTCGCGAGGAATGTAGATGATGGGGTAGGCCTTATAATGTCGATGATGCAAGTATTTCAAATGTCAATGATGCAACCACTTCAAATGTAGATGATGGGGTAGGCCTTCTAATGTTGATGAGGTAAGTATTTCAAATGTCAATGATGCAACCACTTCAAATGTTTACAAGGCCAACATGAAATACAAATGAATATTTTATTTAAAAAACAAAGGTATACATGCATTGTTAAAGGTTTTTATCATCTACATGCTTTGACATTACCTCTGTTTTTTTGGTTTGCATGCTTTGACATGTGTTATAAACATCATTCATAGCTTAGATGCTTTGAAAATTACCTCAATTTGCATACTTTGATATTAGTTCAATCATGTGCTTTGTTATGATTGGTATATGAGTTAGTTGCATTTATATAATCGTATACTTTCTTATTGAACCCTTTTGAGTTAATCATGTGTTTTGCATCTAGTTATGTATGAGTTAGCTTCATTGCAATCATATACTTTGTGATATGATTGTTTAGAGTCTCATTCATGAGTCAATTGTTTACGAATCTCATTTACAAGTGTTGTTTACAAGTCGATCATGTACTTTACGAGTCAATCATTTTAAATCTTAAACATGTTTCTTCTACCCCTTGACAGGTTTGCTTGAAGAGTTCATTCTTCAAGCACTACAAAGGATTAGGCCCATAGACGACCATGTTCATGCATTTCTTTAAACTTAAAAAAAAACTTACAAGTGTATCTAGTTTTTCGATTAGCAGAGCATAGTACATGCACATCCAAAATCATGTTTGTATCACATCATATAAATGTAAATTTTTATGCCAATTTAAATGCTCTTGATTGCAATTTTCATGGTACTATAAACACCCATTTTAACACACTTTTACTTATGATTTTCATACGCTTTCTCAAACAACTTTAAACGTGCTCTCTAGGTAGGAAAAAAGAAAACCAATGACTCCTATTGGTTGTGGGATTGTGGTTAGAGCCACATATCTACAACAAGCAACTTCGTGGTTTTTTTTCCTGCTCTGCTTATGCACTCTTCGATATCAGTTTTACGAATTATATTTACATATTAAAAAAACACTACACACATTAATGTAGATTGAGAAAAGTAAATGAACATGACATAAATGAGTGACAGTGACTTTGTATTACTCAAAATGTACAAAAGATCATGTTTAGATGAATTTTTAGCCATCCATTATGGCTTCACATACACAACATGCTACTATATACATCAAAGGTTATATACTCTCCAAAGAGTTATCACCGCCACCCTTTCCCTCTTCATCCTTGACTTCATCACTCTGATCATCCTCATCCTCATTGCCATCACTCTCCTGAACCTTATGCTCTTTGCCCTCCATATCATCCCCTCATATGCAACTCCCTTCCTCTCCACCCACCTCATTGTGTTGTTGCCTCTATAGATATAGATAATTCAAGCTTAGAATAACCAATAAATTTCAAAGTATGTCACAAAAGAAATGACTTAACAATTTCTTTGTACAATGATTTTACACCAGTGCTACTTTATAACGACACTCTACTACCACAAGTGTGTCCACGTATCAAGCCTATTATAATAACCCTTATAGCTCATCACATAGCTAGTAGGCAACTAGCCAAGAAGACCCAACTACAAAATGAAACCACCAAGAGTATTAGATATAATCAATGTGAAATAGTCACAAACAATATTAGATATAATCACCAAGAGTATTAGATATAATCATATAGCTTGAGTATGATGGGAGGCCGATGCCCAAAGAAAGTCTCTACCTTGGTCATCATTCTCTCTGTCTCTCTCATCCTTAAGGTTCAAGGTCTTGAGATAATGGCCCCCACTTACCGCATGAAAATCTACATTAAGATGAAGAAAAACATCTACAAAGAGCATAATATACAAACTTAACTATTACTATAGTAAACCATGATCATAAAAGAATATACTAAATATCAAAGTAAATATTAATATCACTATCTTCGCTTGGTTGATGAATTTTCTTTCCTTTTCTCCAAGCAACAAATTTATCACCCTAAATACATAATAAATCAATATTTAGATAAGTTGGTAATTAAATCATTTAATCTTATGTTTATTTAAGTCAACAACTAGATGTCTCAACATGTGTAAAATGCTGCTTTCAATTACTTGTATATTTAATAGAGTGAAATGCTCTCTTTAAATCAAGCAAGGATATTTAATTCCTATTATTAGCATATACCTATACCTAGCATAAGCTTATTGAGGCCTAGCGTAACATAGCTTTCCTTTCTCTTTCCTTGCCCACACTTAGCATAGCAAGTGTATCCTAACCTTAGTGAGGCCTAGCCTAATATGGCTTCCCTTGTCCACATTTAGCATATGCAAGTAAGTGTAGCCTAACGTATAGTTAGCCTATGCCTACACTTATCTAAGATTAGTAAAGCCTAGCCTAACATGGCTTTCCTTGCCCACATTTAGCATAGGTAAGTGCCTATACTTGGCCTAAGCTTAGTGAGACCTAGCCTAGCGTGGCTTTTCTTGCCCACACTTAGCATAGGCAAGCACAACCAACCCTACTAGCTTCGCATAACCTGATCTATAGTTAACCTATGTTTATACTTAGCCTAAGCTTAATGATCCACTACAAGATACATGATGTATACTGATGTTTAAAGTGATGAAAATATTCATCTAAAAAATTGCCCCTGTCATTGCTAAAAACGTTGGTATATATGCCTCTACAGATTTGTTGCTACTATTAGCATTGCTATTTGTGTCATGATGCAAATAGTGATGCATTTATCGACACTGATAGTGACACATGTAGTAAATTAGAGATACTAATAGTGACGATTATGTAGAGAAAAAAAAGATGGCAGGGTAGCATGCTGCCATGCTAGCTTCCAACACCATGTCCTGAACAATGTTCCATAAAGCAATTATAAATTGAGTATACAATCATTGTTGAAACACATGCATCATGAGATGCTAGAAAAAAAGAGTTATTATTACAACATTCAAATAAGTACAAGGCCGATGATGATAACTTATAAAACTACATGGAATGATAGAGAGGAGAGTCCAAAATAAACATGGAAATGTATCTATAAAGATTGCAAAATGTGAGTCCATACAAAGGATGAGAAATATATCCAAGGAATGCTACATGGAAAGAGCCTATATGGATCATAGGACCAAAATAGAAAAGGATGTGCGCTCCATGAATCCAAGCAACTGCTACAGCTCCTTGCTATCCAGAGCTCTTCTCGATGCAATGAAGCATCGAACATACTCTAGAATATAAAGAACTAGAGATTAATCTCCACAATACATGATGCATCACAAAAAGACTAATAATTGAAAACAAGAAAGAGGCATGACTTACTGGGCCATTGTGTGCATAAAATCTATCAATGAGTGCATGAGACCGTGTCTCTCTACATATCGAGTCTCCAAACCTGTAGGATCGCGGCTTGTGATGGAGTGCTGCCAAAAAAACAAAGTAGCATTGTTAGAAATAAGGTTATTAGTACAAGTGGTATTCCAAATAAGAAAGTAAGAATCACCAAAAGAAAACTTATAAAATCCTCCAAATAAGTTCTATGGCCGCCACTCACTAGATGATGCACAATCCTTGCCTCTAATTGTGCCCTCGCTAACTTCTCGTTCTTGCTACCATAATCTCAGAGAGTCTGTGGCCTCCTCCCTGAGTATCTGCCAATCCTTTGCATCCAACCACTCATGCTTTGAAGTGCCACTCTTGATTGCCTTGTATGCATTTGATCATCTATGTGACATGTATGCATACATACAATCCATCACCCATCCTGTGGAAAACCTCTCTACCACAGTTAGGTGATGGAAACTCCTTGTGCAAGGATGCTATCACATAGTCCTTGCTCCCCTCCTCTGATATATTTTTTCAGTGGTCTAAAATGTTGTTCCTAAATACTTGTGTAATGAAGTAAATAAGGCCAATGACAAATAAATAAGACCAATGACAGGCTAAAAGCCTTTGTAATAATATTAGAGGACTAGGGCTTAGGGTTTGCTATAAATAGGCAGCCCTAGCCAAAGTTAGGGGCCTTTGTCATTATGAACTGGGAATTCATGTAAGTTTTCTTGGTAGTCACATCAATTCATGTCTTTCACCTACATGGAGGTGAGTTTCCATGGCACTAGCTTGTTTCAAGCATTTCTTTCATGTTTCCTTAACTTAATACATTTTAGCTTCTTTTCCATGTCAATTCCTTGTTGATTCCATTAGATTAGGCAAGTTCGATTTAGTTAGAAGATCCGTTCATTTCAATGGTCTCAGAGCCTTGCTTTGATCTAAGCAGGCTTTTATTCCATCATTTTCATGATTATGATCTGGCTGGGGAGGTCATTTTCATGGAAGATCTGATTACAGGCATCATTTTTGTGTAACTGGAGTTGAAGACATAGTTACCTGGTTTGCTTTCTTCTTGACAGTGACTAGTCAGGTTTTACTACTTCAAACTGTGGTTATTTTAGTGTTTCTTGACAGAGACATGGGGGCAAGATGGAGGTTCTTGGCATGAACCACTAGATAATGGCGGGCTCCAGCTATTTTTAGTAGGTCGTCATCAGATTTTGACTTATTTTAAAGGACATTTGTTAAAAGAAGAGCTATGGGAGACTAGAGGGGACTAAAGTTACCTCTACTTTTTGAAAGTAGGGTTCATCTTCTTCTTTCTCATCTCTCTCAAGCTTTTCTGAGAGATTCAATGGTGGATTTGCTTGCATATCTTCTTTCTTTTACATCAATGACATGAATGCTTGTCAAAGCCTCACTCTACTTGACACATGGACTATATTCATAAACATTCTTGGAGGGCTTAATGCAAAATGTGATCAACAAGATTAGATCAAAATGCACTGGTCGTAAAGTTCTATGAGATAAACATAGAAGGCCTTGAAGAAGGAAGGCCATCAGATCTCTGCAAGAGCCTGACGACATTCCCAAAAAGGGCTAGATTCATCTACAATAGTCAAAGAGATAGAGAAGAAGTTGCTAAAGATGGAGTGGTGAAGTAGGAAAGGCCAGGGTTAAGGCAAGGGTTGTTGAAGAAGTTGCTACACAAATTCATCTATAGCAATCAAAGAGATAGAGAAGAAGTTGTTGAAGATGAGGTCAGGGGTTACAAATTTCAGGTCCTTCCTTTGAGCTAGGCTCACTCCTAGGATCTATTGTAGTAGGTCTGATAAGGTTCGCACTTCCTCCTAACGGGTCTGATCTTGGCCACAGCTACCTTTCTATGGGATTTAGTTGAGGTAGTTGCAACCTTAGCTACAACATTCTTCCTTGGGCTTCTGCTTGGAGACATCTTGACAATTTGACAAGACACATATTTCAATATGTGGAAAGAAGGAATTTGCAAAACAGAGCCATGTGCAATGTCCATAGACTTTGGGCAAGCTTCTCCCTTCTTGGTGCCTAAATAGACATTGTTGGGTTGCGCAACATCGGCTCATCAATCTGAAGAGGGGGGCAAGCATGATGACCGAGTAGCTTCCCAAATCCCAAATCCATTTGTAATTGTGTGATACCCCTAGAACTGAAAAGGTTTGAGAAGGGTAGTTTCCATGTTTCTTTGCAGCTGTTTAGGAATGGCTAGGACTGGGAATGATCACTCTCAAATGCAAGACTAAAGCTATCAGCCTCCACTTCCATTTGCGTTTCAAGTGATGCAAACTCCAAAAACTCCAAAGGTTCATGTAAACTGAAAACAGTAGTTCGAGAAGCACTAGATCCAAGGAGGAGTGCACAATACTTATCTCTCAATCTCCTATTGTTCTATCGTGCACATTATGCCTGCTTCCTTGTGGATGGCATGCATTATCATTGCTAGGCCTCTAAGTTTCCTGTTGTCGATCAAGTTGCAATAGACATTCTTCAAAGATTGAGCAATACTACTGGTCAAGTTGGCATAGGCATTCTTCACAGATTGAGCAATACTACAAGTCACAAGCTGAAGGGCATCTTTGCCACCACAGGACTCAAAGGAAAAAAATTGGAGCTTGACCTTGCAGTATTAACCACCAGGACTCTTCATGTAGTATTGCAAATGATGACACAATGCTAAGATAGGCAGGATCATTGCATCTGTTGATTAGGTGATAGTTGAAGGGGGACCAACATTTTGAGAAATCATCAGGTGCAGTTCCATTTGGTACTATCTGAACAAGCATGGTCCTGAAAGTGATGATACTAGAGAGAGCTATGTATTCAACCTCAATGTCTTCCCTCACTAGTAATAGCTGGTTTATTTGGGGACACAAAACTTCTTTGAAGCCCTGCTACATGAACTGGTTTTCTTTCCAACTTGATGAAGGTTCTACATGTCCATGAGTTGAGAATATTTCTATGTGATGCATCACACAATGAAGGAATCAATTGTGTCTCAATTTCTAGATGAAGATTTACCTAAACTCCACATTCATTTGTCCATTGCAACTAGTATTATTTGAAGCAAATTGTTGACTATGAGCAATTGCAGTTTTCTGGTGCAACTTCAACTCCCTTGAAATCTATAGTAGCTACTCCACCAATTGGGAATTGTCCTCCTTAGTATTGAATTTTTGTTTTACATCACCAATATTTTCAGCATAGCCACATTCATTCCTTCAAATATCATCCAAGGAGGAAGAACTTTCATCTGACAGACTTGATCGTTAGAGATCTTATTCATTGCTATTGTGGTATCTTTGGGATTCTTCAAATTTGATGATTGTACCCGCAAGAGATACTTCAACCTTTTAATTTTTGTAGTTGGTAAGAGTTGTCAATGTACTTATTGATTTGAAGCATCTTCCAACTTCTTATGGGTGGAAGACATTGTTCATGAGGTAAATAGGGTCAAAACAGAGTAAAAATAGGGTGCAATCCACTATGGATGGATCTGGAAATCCTTTTATAGAGAGGGATATTTCTGCTCCTAAATTGAAACCAACACTCTCATTTGAAGCTAGACATCATAGGCTTCAAATAGAGCTATCATTTGTTCTATTTGGACTTGTATTCATCAAGCTATGGCCAAAACTGTGTCTATGGATAGTTGGGACAGCATGCATGCAGAGAACAGTTTGGCAAGTGTGGCAAGTGATATTAGGGAAATGAAGATGGGCATTGACAAACTCATTGCTCTCTTTGATGTATGGCTACAACCTATAGTAGTTTCCAATGTCTCAAGTCCTTCCACTTGTGAGAACTATGGCTAGCAATGTCATGATACTTTAGTGAATGAGTATGTATCTCATGGCAACTTAGCATATAACCATATGGAAATTCTCCCTCATATGAGCAACATTTTGGTAGATGTCTTGAACAAAATGGATGCTATACTTCATGTCATGATGAGAAAAATCTGTATCATTCAAACCATTTTGGTCAGCAACAAGATGATGTTTCTTATGATAGATTTGATCAAGAATATCATTCATGTATTCCTTACCAAAGCAATGACTATCATGGCTACTTTGAGCAAGGATATAATGCTTGTGAAGATTCTTTTGCTTATGATCAGCATGTACATACATTTGGACAGCATCATGATGTATTTGATCAACCTTCTCATCATGATTGGCATGTTTCTTCTTCAAAGTTTCATCCACATGACTTTGGACAGTATGCCTATATAGATGCCTATGGTAATGTCTATGAGGATGTTAGATATCATGATTAGCATGACATGGATGAATGTAGTAGTTATGATCATTTTTATGGACAACATTATGGGAATAAGAGCTATGACACTTACTATCAGCCCAACCATATGGGTTATGTACCACATGAGCCACCTGAAGCATTACAACGTGAAGATTTCTATGAAGAAGAGAAAGTACATGCAGATGTGGACAGCATAGATGGTAATGATGATAATGAAGAAGAGCAAATGGAGAACAATGCTGAAGAATATGAGGACAATGAGGAGGACCTTCATGAGAACCTCACTAAGGGCAGCATACAACATAAGGAGGACTTTCATAAGACCTTTATCCTTCAAGAGGGACATGATTATGCAAATTTTGGTTTCTATGGTGATTCTATTGATGATGCATATCAGCCCATAAGTGATTGGGATATGTACATGTTGGATAATGAAGATCCTTTACATCCATTTGACCATGATGACTATGAGACGGATTATGAGAATGTTCATTACCCTTTTGATGCGGGGGATCATTGGGATGATTCTTCTTTTCCATTTGACTTAGGCATAGTCATTGACAGTTTTGGTAGTTGTTTTCAGATGATCTCTTTGATGGATTCCCATTTTATCCAAGAGGATTGCTATGGAAGAATGGCTATACATTTTGATCCCTTGACCTACAAATATGGTTGACAGCTTGTCTTCATTGATTTTTATTTGGTTTATGGGAGAAACAATTGAAGAAGCATGAGTTCACTATTTAATACAACTTGCTATATTAAATTCCTATCATAAAAAATAAATTATTTGATGTCAAAAAAGTCAAGATTTTATGCTTGGATGTGATGCCCCAGGTGTATTCTTCAAAATGACACCTCATTTATTTGATTCAGAGCTATATTTCAGAAGTTATGACTCTATGGATTCCTCTTCAGCTTGTGCCTTTGAACTTTTATGTTACATCCATTGTAGTATCTTCCCATTTGCAGCTTTGAGGACAAAGCTGATTGAAGTAGGGAGGGTTTATAATGAAGTAAATAAGTCCAATGACAAATAAATAAGACCAATGACATGTTAAAAGCCTTTGTAATAATATTAGATGACTAGGGCTTAGGGTTTGCTATAAATAGACAATCCTAGCTAAAGTTAGGGGCCTTTGTCATTATGAACTTGGAAGTCATGTAAGTTTTCTTTGCAGTCACATTAGTTCATGTCTTTCACCTACATGGAGGTGAGTTTCCATGGCACCAGCTTGTTTCAAGCATTTCTTTCATGTTTCCTTAGGTTAATACATATTAGCTTCTTTTACATGTCAATTCCTTGTTGATTCCATTAGATTAGGCAAGTTTGATTTAGTTAGAAGGTCCCTTCATTTCAACTTGTCGGCACAACTCTCTTGTGCGATCCATCACCCTCTTTCCCTTATTGTTCACATGATCACATTACCTATTTTCTCATCCACTAGGTATCCGTACCTTGCTAAGGTACATCTAAGGTACACTCTCTCCCATGTACGACCACTCTCTTGGGCATAACCAAGAGACCCCTATCCATCTCTAGCGTATATGTGTGTGAGGATGGTATCTCTCACAGTAGCACCCATAAGGGTGCCACTTGCGGATAGCTGAAAACCTGGAGTCACGGGAGTAGAGGTCTCTACATGTATAAAAAACCGCATCCGTGAGCCTCTCTTCGGGGCTAGTCTAGAGCATCAGCTTTGTCTACTAGAGATCAAAGCATCAAAAAGTACTGCGATAGACTGTGCAAAATGGCAAGAGGATGACTGGTCTGCCATATCTATGAAGAAGCGGGCCATCTGATTAGGAGATATACGTGTGATCTCTTGTAGCTCCTCATTTGTTCTCCCTTGGCTCATCCTTCTCTCTAGGTATCGTCAAAGTAACCTGCACAGTCAGAAAATGATGTTAGTGTAATCAATATAAGAATTTAGGTAAAGCATGATAATATAACTTTGTAAAAAAGGATGTTAATTAAAACACACATACTAAAGTACCACTATGAGCAAATTACAATGAATTGAGCAAGTAGACACAAATATGACTAGCCTTACGGCTCCATGTCAAGCTCTTGGCATAGCTCAACGTACACACACTGGAAGGTCTATACACATGTTTCCACAGAAAGAGGAGTCCACCTCATTCTCAAAAAATTCTTGGCCTCCTATCTCTTCATCTACATTACTTGTGCTTGTCTCCTCCACACACTCCAAGCCCTCCTCCCTGCAACATCGACTCCTCTAGCTGCATACTCTCCTCATTCACATTGGGGACATTGCTTTCATCATACACTTGAGTACTCCAAGGTATTGATGGCACAACATACCACCAAAATGAGGTTGCCAAGGATTTGGATAGAAGATTACTTATTCAATATCACATATAAGTGTGTTGCAAATAATGAATCAACATTTGTGATCATTTCATATCACGAAAAAATTAACAAAAACGATCACGCACTTGTTCACAATGACCTGACAAGACAAACGTCTCACATAGATCGTTCTATCTTTTCTCAGAATTTACCTCCAGAAATCCAAATAGAGCTCACCAAAATATGATCATGGAGAAGCTATGGTAGTCCACTAAGATAACGCTTTGTAAGTTGTCAAAATACTCACACTATTTCTAGAGTGAGACACCCGCAATCATGATTGGTAGTACAAAGTGACATAAATTTAAAGCACTACGAATATCGAATCAATACAAAATAGTGAAATATTGATTGTACTTGCTATCAAGATCAGGACAAACCTGGCATAACTTGTGCCAATCATGGGATTTTAGTCTTATTAGTTGGTCATCTTTAAAAAAAGATGACCTAAGGAAACACATCATATCTGTCCCAGTGCGGATAGACCCGAAAATTTGCTTCACCATGTGCTCTTCTTTAGTGGACAAGAGCCAAGGAGCATGAGGTATTTGTATACGACCATCAGAGCTTGACTGTGGACAAAGTGCCCCCATCTTGCCTACCTCCTTCAAAT
Organism: Lygodium microphyllum; assembly: GCF_053477565.2. Lineage (NCBI taxonomy): Eukaryota > Viridiplantae > Streptophyta > Polypodiopsida > Schizaeales > Lygodiaceae > Lygodium > Lygodium microphyllum. The sequence continues at coordinate 23,876,227 of NC_141155.1, read as the reverse complement.
CCATCCGTGCCTCTACAATGTCTCTCTTTCTTGTGATGTGGTCCCACAATAAGCTGTCCACATTCTTGAAAATGTGCATGGGATCCAACAAATGGTATCTATAAGTGGGTCAGATATGGAAACTCATAGAAAACTAAGAACCATTGCATTTTGCTTGGAAGCAACTCTTCCTGGACCATTTTCAACTCGTACAAGCTTTGAGTATTCATTCTATACTAGAGGTCATCCAAAAAAACATGCCCTCAATTCATGGCCCTCTAGCAAGAAAGCGGCATGTCCCTAATAGCCCATCTTCTTTATGGTTGACAAATTTCGAGAGTCTAACTATGATCCACACAATGAATGTGCATGATAACATGAGTTAACTAAACCTGTCACAATATCCCTATCTAGTCAATACAAGGATAAATGAGCCATATTAGATATCAGCAACAACTATAATGGAATCTCATTTACTTGAGCACTTTCTGAATCCCGAAAAGTCATACATAGTACACATGAGAATGCTTGTATATTAGTTGATTGGTGACCAACATACTTGCTCATGTCTTCCATAGTGATCCCCTCCTCCCATAAAAACTTGAGCTTATCAACTAATGGATGGAAATAGACGTCCATGTTCTTGACTTTATAACACCCAGAAACGAGCAAGCTAAGAATTAAGTGTCTCTTCTTCGTAGAAAGACATGATAGATTGTTATAATTTACAAGGACTGCATGCCACACATTATAAGAAGTAGAGTAGAGGTTGAATGGATTCATGCCATCCATAACAAGATTGAGCCGAAGATTCCTTAGCTCTTATGCAAAGCCTGGAAATGTGGAGTCAATGTTACTGCATGTACATGAATTTGTTGGTATTCGTTGGACTCCATCTATGGATCTATTTTACACATGCCATGTTGTCAAGCTTGCGATGCTTAAGATGTAAAAGTAAGAAATATCTAAGAATCTTTTGAGGGACGGTTTTGTCCTTGCAAGTCCTATTGATAGCTGTGAGCACCACACTTCGAACATTTCTCCATGGTCTCATAGCCTCCTCAAAACAACACACAATTGTTGACACGTGCATGAATGACGTTATAGTCCATGCCAAGCTTTTGAAACACCATCCATGCATCATCGTAAGACTCAAGAATCATGTTTTCATGTGGCAATATGTGATGCTTGAGCAACTTGAAAAAAAAAATCCCAAGCACCAAGAGCATTAAAAATATTTTTATAATGTCATTAAAGATAAATGAGCATAGTATGTACTTGAACAACTCGATCACACTCACATTGCTCCATCCGTATTTTCTTATATACTTAGAAGTGTAAGTAGCATCTTGAAGCGAGATACTTGACACCCATTATATAATGGTATGGATGCCTCCTTTCTCAATGGACCAGATAACTCAACATCCATGGGCAATAATGCATCAATCATTGCCTCCACCTTGGGCTCCAATATTGGAGGAATGTCTGAAAGGCCCACCATCTCTTCTAGTATCAAGGGTGTAGTTAGTGGTGTGCCCTCCAAAGGATTTATTAACTCATGCACTCCATCCATTGCACACCCACAAACTCTTCTTATGGGCTACAGTAGGTGCATTCTATCCTTCCTTGGGATGAAATGGCGTCTCTCTATAGATATTTTTAGGATACATCTAATATTATTGTATATGATATTCAATTACAGTTTGAATGTAAAGCATTATTGATACACACTTTTCTTACTGTTAGCTCAAAGTCTGAGATTGCTTGGTGGTCAATGATTTTCCTAAAAACTCACCAAAGCATCACATGTGGTCTATAAGCAAGTGACATCTTGATCGAATTGCTAGCTTGCACTAAGTGCAAGAGCATGGAACGCACTAATTGAGATATGCCTCACCATCTTGAATGCTGCGGCCATCATTGTTGTTCATTTCATCTATGTTGCGATAGACAATATGCTTTTGTTTCCCTCATTGCTTGTCTTCCCCTATGAAGTGGGAGCTCACGCTCAACCGCCAAGATCCACAGACTGCTTATTGCTTCAAGAGTTTCAAGAGAGCACAAATGACTATCTCTCACATGTTAGATATGATCAATGCCCCACCCTCATTAGGTGCCACCAATGATCCATGGTGCTCAAAGTTGTAAGGCCCCCACTATGAGAAGAAGCCAAATGTGAGCCCGGACATTGGTTGAGTCGTGACTTGTATATCAGATGAGGTCTATGTGACCGGATGGCAAAAAGGTGACTGTTATGGGTCTAATCTTTGGGTTAGACGCAATGGTTAAGCTGGTAGCAACTCGAGGCGCATTGCATCGAGTTGCGGGGTAAGGGAGTTAAAAGGGGCCCCTTTTTTGGGGTCCGAGGGCCGCAGAAAGCGGCCCTTGGCTCGGGGGTCCCAGGGGGGCCAGCGGCCCCCCTGGCTTGGTTCGGGGGCAGCGCCCCTGGCCCGATGGTAAAGGGAATATTCCCTGGTCAACTAGTGAAGGCTCATATGGTAGGTCGGTCAGGCCGACCTAACAACCTTCGTGGGCTATAAAAGCTAAACCCCTTCACAGCCATCAATCACTCATCTTTCACCCAGTCAGAGTTGTTGTTCCAGCTAGCCTTAAGCTCTTCACCTATCTTCTGTCTAGATTGCCATCTAAGCTTCACACAGTGGAAGTGCATGGGTGGACAGAGCCATCTTTGTATCAGTTGTTTGGAGCTAAAGAATTTACTGATTGTCCTCTTATCTGTTGTGTACTCTCTATCTCTTTCTCAGATTCTGTTCCCTGCGCCGTGTAATTTTTACATGGTATCAGAGCCCAGGGGGCTCTAGAGATCAGAGAGTATGCAAGAGGCAAAGGCTATTTAAACACTGAGGATTCGTCCACCAACCTTCAGCGAAGGCAAGTTAGATGGTACAAACTACACCTTGTGGAAGTTCAAAATTACAACTATCCTTGATTCTTATGAGCTTCTGGAGATTTTTCTGGGGACTGACGCAGAACCATAGCCTACCCCCGACCCATCAAATTCTAGTGTGATGATTCCTCCGAATGTAGATCTTCTACGAGCTTGGAAACGAAGGAATGCAGATGCATTGTGTGCCTTAGTTACAAGCTGTTCTGACAGTGTTCTGACTTTGATTCAGCATACAACCAAAGCATCAGAGGCTTGGAATGTACTAAGGAGTCAGTATGAAACACCAAACCAAACAAGGATTCAAAACTTGGAGAATCAACTAGCAGCGGAGAAGTTTGCTGAAGGAGAGACAGTTGAAGCATTCATCACTCGGATTAAGAATCTGTGTGACCAGATGGCTGGCGCTGGGATGCAAAAGACTAGCAAAGAGCTAGATTGGAGGTGTCTTCGGATTTGTCCACAAAAGTTTGATGGACTAGTAACTGCCCTTAATACTCAGGTAAGACCTCAAGCTTTGACTTTTGAGGATTTTTGTGCATTATTGATGGAGGAGGAGTTGAGGCTGAAAGCCCGAGAAGGAAGCAACAATGGAGATGCTACATTCTCTGCTGCCAATGCAAAAGGCAAAGGTGGTTCCTCCACCAAAAATGATGGTGACAAAAAGAAGAAGGGCGACAAGAAGAAGTTTCAAGGAGAGTGCTTCTACTACAAGAAGAAAGGACATGCAATTGCAGATTGTCATGTCAAGAAGGCATATGAAAAGAATGGTACCCTTAAAAGTAAAGGGAAAGAGACAACCAATACGGCTGAAGCAGAGTTGGAATTATTCATGGCGACCATTGAGAAAGTGTGCTCCTCAACGCAAGAAGAATCTACCACTGACTCATGGGTATTGAATAGTGGGGCCTCCCGTCACATGACCAACAAGAAAGGTCTATACAGTTCTATGCAGCCTCTACAAGAATCCATCACTGTGACGGTTGGAAATGATGCTAAATACCCTGCTGCGAGCACAGGTACTATTTTTTTTGTTGTTGCAAATGGTAAAGTCAAAAAGCTTTCAAATGTGTTGTATGTTCCCGAAATCAGGAGAAATCTCTTATCAATTGCTGCCATAACTGATCTTGGTCATGAAGTGAGGTTCAAGAAGACACGTGCAGAAATTCTTGATAGTGCTGGCACAATTGTTGGCAAAGGAGAAGGAAGGAACCTGTTTGGAGAGCTATCCCTATCCTTAAGGAGGAGGAAGCATCATCTTCAGATGATGAGGAAAAAGTTCACCAACCTGACATCACCCCATCGGAAAAGCCATTGCCTCGCTGGGTGAAGCAGCTCTATGACCACAATAATCCTATGCCTGCATCTGTTGAGGAGAAGGCAGACGGACCAAGGAGGTCTCAGAGAATAGAGGAGCAAAGGAAGGCTTCTGCTCACATAGTCAATATGGCCTTGATGGTTAAGGTTATGAGAGAAGTAAAGGAGCCAACTGACTTAGAAGAAGCACTTGCAGATCCATCATGGAAGGTTGCTATGTAAGCGGAGTATGACAGCATAATGAAGAATGACACTTGGGAGCTAGTGGATTGACCAGCAAAGCGAAAGGTTATTGGCACCAAGTGGATCTGGAAGGTAAAGTACAAGGCTGATGGTACCTTAGAAAAGTACAAAGCTAGATTTGTTGCCCAAGGATTTTCACAAGTTGAAGGGTTTGATTTTCAAGAGTCATTTGGCCCAACTGCCAGAATGACCACTATTCGCACGGTACTTGCAGTGGCTGCCCACAAGAAGTGGCCAGTGTACCAAATGGATGTTAAGTCAGTGTTCTTAAATGGTGACCTCAAGGAGGAGGTGTACGTGGCTCAGCCACCAAGGTTTGAGGCCCCCCATTTTGAGAATAAAGTGTGTAAGTTGAAGAAGGCATTATATGGGTTGAAACAAGCCCCCAGAGCATGGTACCAAAACGGATAGATAAGTTCTTTCTAAACCTAAACTTCAAAAGATGTGCCTCAGATGCTAACTTGTATGTTTACAGGGATGGTAAAAAGTCTGTAGTGATTGTCCTATATGTGGACGACCTTCTTATTACAGGTGACTATGAAGATATGATCAACCAAACTCGAAAGGCTTTGAGTTCTGAGTTTGAAATGACAGACTTGGGCTTGCTGCACTATTGTTTGGGGATTGAAGTTTGGCAAGAGCTAGGAAAGATCTTCATCTCTCAGAAGAAGTATGCATGGGAGATCTTGAAGGCATTTGGCATGACCGAGTGCAAGGAGATAGCTACACCTATGGATGTGAATGCAAAGTTATCTGTCGAGGATACATCAGCACTAGCAGACATTGGGAGGTATAGGAGTCTGGTCGGCAATCTGGTCGGCAGTCTGATCTACTTGTGTAACACCAGACCAGATATCAGTTTTGTTGTTGGTGTTTTGAGCAGGTTCTCAAACAAACCTTATGAGAGTCATTGGAAGGCTGGGATGCGGGTGCTTAGATACTTGAAGGAAACTCTTGACTATGGTATCACATACAGTTTCGAAACTTCTCTTGTGGGGAACTGTGACTCAAATTGGGCAGGAGACAGTGATTCTAGGAAGTCAGTTTCTGGTTATTGTTTCTCTTTGGGTTTAGGAATTTTCTCCTGGATTAGTAAGAAGCAGCAACCAATGGCATTGTCTTCTACCGAAGCAGAGTACAAGGCAGCTTGTTTTGCTGCATGTGAAGCCGTATGGTTGAGAAGGATTCTATGGCATATGGGAGTGCAGGATGAAGAACCAACTGTGCTGAGATGTGACAATCAGAGTTGCATCGCCATTGCCAAAAATCTAGTGTTTCATGCACGCACCATACATATAGAGATCCAGTATCACTATGTGCGTGATTTGATGGAGGATGGGATAGTGAAACTAGTCTACTGTCCAACAGAGGAGAATGGAGCAGACATCTTCACCAAAGCACTTACGAAGGATCTGCTTCAAGTTCATCTTCAGAGACTCGGCATTGGGCCGAGGAGATAGTTCATCTATGGGTGGACATTGAGGGGGGGTGTTAGATATGATCAATGCCCCACCCTCATTAGGTGCCACCAATGATCCATGGTGCTCAAAGTTGTAAGGCCCCCACTATGAGGAGAAGCCAAATGTGAGCCCGGACATTGGTTGAGTCCTGACTTGTATATCAGATGAGGTCTATGTGACCGGATGGCAAAAAGGTGAATCTTTGGGTTAGATGGAGTGGTTAAGCTGGTAGCAACTCGAGGCGCATTGTATCGAGTTGCAGGGTAAGGGAGTTAAAAGGGGCCCCTATTTTGGGGTCCGATGGTAAAGAGAATATTCCCTGGTCGACTAGTGAAGGCTCATATGGTAGGTCGGTCAGGCCGACCTAACAGCTTCGCAGGCTATAAAAGCTAAACCCCTTCACAGCCATCGATCACTCATCTTTCACCTAGTTAGAGTTGTTGTTCCAGCTAGCCTTAAGCTCTTCACCTATCTTCTGTCTAGATCGCCATCTAAGCTTCACACAGTGAAAGCGCACATGTGGACAAAGCCATCTTTGTATCAGTTTTTTGGAGCTAAAGAATTTACTGATTCTCCTCTTATCTGTTGTGTACTCTCTATCTCTTTCTCAGATTCTGTTCGCTACACCGTGTAATTTTTACATCACCTAGCCGACGCGCCTTCGATCCTATGGGGGTATAGTGAGCTTACCTTGATGCATGAATGAGTAGCCTCCTCCCTCAAGTAAGCCGATAGCTCCTTGATTTGAGATGTGAACTCAAGAAACCTCAAGCCTCCTCCTTTGAGCTCCATCCGCCATAGCCATGCGTGGGACAAGAGAAGATAAGAGAAGAGAAGAGGAAGAGAGGAGAAGATGGAGAACTTCTCCACCATGGTTCCTCACCCTCACACACTCACTCCCTCACACTTTCACACTCCCTCTCTCAAAGCACACACAAGCAAGCAAGAAGGAGAGAAGAAGAGACCACTTTAGCCACATACCAAATAATGAGCTTCTTATTCAGTTTTAGAGTTTATATACAAGCCCTCAATCCCTTGGGTGCCCATCCCCTTTTTACATGACCGGGCATCTTGCCAAGGTCCTCTTTGCCTATTCTCTTCTACTCATCTTATCCCTTCACCTATGCCCGTCTATGTTTTACAATTTGCACAAGAGGGATCTTGGCGCTCTTTTATAAAATTTTTGTGGCATCTTTGTATTATAAAATGCACATTTGCCTTCAACTTGACCATTTCGGCTATCCTTGCGCTTTTGGAATTTCTTCTTTTATTTCTTTGCATGGCTGCCTTTTTCCGCATTATTTCATATTTTTTATTTTTCTTTTTTTCATCTTGCATTGGGGTTAACATTACCCCCTCCTAGACGAGTGCTAGTCCCATGGCACGTGCGGATCTGTGTTGATGAGGGTTCGGTGATTTAAAGGGTGGTTGTGTGAGTCGATGATGATGGGGTCTTATGGGGATTGGTCCTAGGGAGAAGCTAATCAAATGATTGAGGTCGTGGAGGCCGAGAGTGAATTGAGTGGATGAGGGGGCCTCCAAAGTTGGTGGTTTGCAACATTTGTATTTACCTGAAAAGAAAAATAAGGTGCACTACCGGGGGATGGGGTGTGTCTACCTTACCGTGTGGTGCATTGTGCTTATGCTAGTGGAAATGAGGGATAGGTCAAACCACAAGCATGGGTGTTGTCCCACACTTGAGGACCCAGTTTGTGCTTAAGGGAGACTTGTCTAACCATAGGCGAGGATGACCTCCCTAGGTATGTCTTGCCCCCTTGATGTGCCCTGAGCGTGAAGTGGGGAATCAAAAAAGGGCTAGGGGGCTAGGGGCGGAGTTGACCACTGATCAAGGCCATCAGATGCACCTAACTTGAGAACCCCTAGGTGCAATGATTGTGGCCTACAGGTAGTGAGGTGATTCATTTTCTTTCTCTTGTTATTTTCTTCTATTATTCTCTTATTATTTTCTTTTCTCTTTCTCATTTTTTTGTCTTGTCTTTTCTTCTTTTTTTTGGATTATAACGAAGAACTAATATTGATTGTCATGGTCATGTGCAAGGGAGAAGTTGGAGGCTTAATGGATTTGCTAAGAAATTGTCTACCTTGTATATATCCTTTTAGGCCCATTCGAACGTTAAGAGGAGTGGTGGATAGGAATGGGTGGTTACATTGAGTGAAGCATGTATCGTTCATGTCCTCTAAGAGGGCCATGCAAAAGGATGGTAAGAGAGTAGCTTGCATCATCAATCTAGACATGGCATAGCTATCTATGCCAGCATTAAGATAAAAAAAGAGAAGTGGGAGGCCATACTCTTGCAATATAGGATCTTGCTTCAGCAGTACTCTAAGGAGTCTAAGATAATTACAAGTAATGAGGAAGATAGGGTCTAGGGCAAGAGGGAAACTCGCTAAGAAAATGGTCAATATAAGCATATAAGTCATTCTTGTTGAAGGTTAGGGTGTCCTCTGGCTTGATGGCAATCATGTTGTATATTTTTGGAAAAGCATATCTTCCGTGGATGTCTAGATTGTAGTCCACCCCGACCCTTGTAGGATATGGCATGTAGGTAGGGTTATTTCTCTCTTGAAGGGTAGGGTGTTGCAAAACGACATCCAAGCATCCATGTTGCCATCCTCGATTCTCCTCCTCCATCTTGGTTGGCACTCATAGCTTTTTACTATTCTAGGCACTTCTAGGACCTTGTTCTCCGAGTAGTCAGGAGCCTTTGATCCCCATAGGGTAGGATTCTTTTCTCTTTTAGAGATCAAAATTGATGCAACTCATACTACTCAGGTTAACTGTAGTTACAAGAGTAAGGTTTACTCCAATACAAGTTGTATTATATGTCGATAAAACTTCTAGGATTTCTAATCATCCTGAAGATGTGTAGTGGGTTCTAGGTCTTTGTCTTCATCTGATTCCTCGATATATCCAAGGACTGGACTTGTGTAGCTTCATTTTCTTAGAGGCTCAATATCTTCCGCTAGCATTAGTAACTACTAAAAAGAATGGTCTATTAAAATCAGGTAGTTGTAATATAGGAGCATGAGTTAATGCATGTTTCAATAAATCAAAGGATTTCTGTTGATTATCAGACCAATGATAAACAATACCTTTCTTTAAAAGTTTAGTCAAAGGCAAAGCAAGTAATGAAAAATTTTGCACAAATTTCCTGTAGAAACTAGCAAGACCTACGAAAGATCGTAACTCATGCACATTTTTAGGTATAGGCCAGTGCAATATTGCTTCTATTTTCTTAGGGTCAACCTTAATACCATCTGATGATACAATATTACCTAAATATTCAATTTCTGTTTTAAAGAACTCACTTTTTTCCGGATTAGCATATAGTTGATTATCTTTCAACAACTTGAAAACCAAGGACAGATGTTCATAATGTTCTTTCTCATTTTGACTAAACACCAAGATATCATCAAAGAATACAATAACACAATGCTGATATTTCAAAAATATACGGTTCATCATTCTACTAAATGTAGCAGGTGCATTAGTCAATCCAAAAGGCATCACTAAAAATTCATAATGACCAAATTGTGTTCTAAATGCAGTCTTGAATATGTCAAACTTATCTAATCTCACCTGATGATAACCCAGATTTAAGATATATTTTACTAAATATGGCAGAACCTTGCAGTTCTGTCTCCCAACCTCCTTCCGATATTAATCACCTCTTTCACCACCTTGATTGATAACACCTTACTCAATGTGGTGGGGAATTGGGAATTAAAGTCGAATGGTTTGCGGCCATTCTCTTGCTACTCCCACACTATGAGTTATGTATTCTAATTTGTTGGGAAGCAATCTTCTCTTGGTGGGATTGGCACTGTTGGAAACATTGCTGGTTGAGCTTACAGCCTTTTTCGTGCGTGTTCTAGCATTCTCATTCTCTTCTTTTTGAGCTTTGCTTTCCTCTCAATGGAGGTGTCCACTTCATGATCTCCTCCTGTCGTACTTCAAGCTATGGAGAGGGAGGCGGTGGGACTAGCTCATCATCTTGTTGTCTCATATTGTAGCATGGTCTTGCTTCTTTCTCTTCTCTGTGTTCTTGTGGTGCTCCTTCGATGAATCCGAGGGCATCCATTTCTTGTACAATCAAGCCTACCCTTAGCAAATAGCTCATCTGATCCTGTAGGCTTAGGCTAACTCCTACTGCTTGTGGTTGCATATGCAACCCCTATCTCAGAGCCCTCTGGGCACGATTCCCAACTTTCTTTTTAATGACTCAATGGCCTCCTTCTTCTCTATTAGGGTGACATCCATGATAGTGTTGAGCAAGGCGCATTGTTGGGCTTCTAAGCTTACTTGTGCAGCCTCTGCCTTGCTCTCTGCTAGCACCTTGTCACCTTTACCACATGAGCTAGATGGCACACTAGGCCTTTGACTCTTCTCTCACTTCTACCCACCCATTCATTTGCTCTCTTTTTCATCTCTTCCAAGCTTTGACCATGCTGCCTTTGATCCTTAGTCTCCGCTCTTGTTCCTCAATTTCTATTTCTAATATTTTTTTCTCTTCTAGCTCTAAGGCTACCCTCTTCTTCAAATTTTCTATGTACTCTTGATACCTTCGACCCCTCTAACTCCTCCGCGGCATCTAATACTTTTGCCATCTCCCCTTGCAAGTCTTTATGTAGCACTACTAGATCATCATAATATCGTTGTAGGCTCATGAGGTTCTATGTCTCTTCGACGATCCTTCCTTGCTACTCGCCTTCTTCTCCTTCCTTGGCCTTAAGCTCGGCTTTCGTCTCCTTTATCTCTTTTTGACACAAGACCACTTGGTAGGTTTTCTCGTGCTAGAAGGTTGCTAACATATCCTTTTCAGCTTCTAGCTTAGAAAAAGCCACCTTCTTTTTTTGCTTTGCTCTTTTTAGTTGTGAAAGGAGCTCTTTGATGTAATCATCATAGTTAGCGAATGACAATAGTGCTATAGGAGTAGTCACTATGGATGCTTCTATCTTGTCTCTCTTAGCATCTTGTCTAGATTCCGCATCCGCAGTTGCCAATATTTTTTCTCTAGTCACTGGGGTTCCTCCACTTGCACCTTGAGTTATCTCCTTATTGACCAAAAACTACACCTAGACCATAAGGTTACTGGCATCTACTTTGGTAGAAGTGCCTTGGGTGGGTGCATAGACTGGGGTGGTAGGTGGAATGGGGTCAATTAAACCCTTGCCCTTGCCCTCAGCTACTGGGGGTGGTATGATTTTGGGTGCTTGGGAGCTTGTCCCCGAGCGTTCTTCTCCATGAGGGCTCATGGTAGCCAACTCCTCCTCTTTGGAGGGCTGCTCCACTGATAGGCAGATGGCCCTAGCTATGTATTCTTCTTCTCTCCTCCTGAGCTCCTCCTCTTCATCTGCTTTCCTTTTTCTCTCCTCTTCACCCCTCTTGGATTCCTCTTTTATCCTCTTTGACTCCTCCTTTTGTTTTCTCTTTCTTTTTTCTTCAGCTTTTTTGGGCTCTCTTTGGGCTCTTTGTAGGTTTGGTTTCTCTTTCTTCCTGCTCTCTTCTTTGCCCTTCTCATATGGAGTTTTTTTTCTTTGACTTCTTGGCCCCTCCATGGCTAGATTGTGCTTCCTACTCTTCTTGTTCGTCACTCACCATTCTCTCATTGAACTGCTCCTGCTCACGGTGAGGTGGTGACTTGTTGTCCAGTGTTTCATCGAATTCTTCTCCACCTTGGGCTTCCCCCAATGCCCCCCTAATGATGGTCTTCAAGACCCCACCAAATCCTATGGTTGAGGCCTTGGAGGATGATGTCTTTCTTTCCTTGGAGGCCAAGGACTCTCCACCTGTGGGTCTTCCTCTTGTGGCCAATGCCTTTGTTGAAGGCTCAATTGTCTTCCACACAAAGTCGTTTAGGTTTACTTCATCTAGAGATTTATCAGCAATGCTTTCCAACATCAGCACATTGATCCTACTCATCAATGCATTGTACCTTTGGTTGGAAAATAGAGCATGCACCATTTTGGCTTGCAACTGGACTTCTGGATCAGGGATATCTACCAAGTTGATGCCATTGTTAGTGTGGACCAAAACTTTGTCTATTCCATGCATGCTATATATATCCCTTTTTGGCCATCTTTCCACCTTGTTGGCTAGGCCCAATGCCCTCTCCACCAACTCTAGGGTTAGCTCAACTTCCAGTTGGCGGGTGTATTCTCCTTGGCACAGTGTTAGACTGCTACATTTCTTGTTGAAGGTTCAGAGAGGAACTTCGTGCACTAACTATAGTCCACCACTTGGCCAACTTTCTCTACATATTTCTATAAGTTGCATTGTTCCATAATTTTCTTCACGGCGTGCTCCTCCATGGCTACATCCTCCAAATTTAGGACATGCTGGAACTTGAATTGATTGAAGGCCCTCGTCTAGACTGAGAGCTTATACTTTGCCTGCTCTTCCTCCAAGAATGGCAACTTGCTAGTTTTTTTTTGTCATGCCATTGTGGGTTCCTATCATGAAGCCATAGCTCACCATTAGTATTCTTTAAAACAATTTCTTGTGGAAAGACACATAGAAAATGGTTGTGTGCTTATAGAAAATCAAAATGCTTAAGTACAAAAAGAGACTTTTCCTTCAAGCAGTCCATGCATTCCAAAAAAATTTATGACACTTTTCCTCAATCCCAAGTTGTTTTTTATCCATTCTTTTTTGCTAGTCTATTTTTATGTTCCATGCTTTACCCCCTCCCCACTTGGGAGATAAGAAGAATCCTTCCTAGGATTTGAAGGGTTAAGGGCATTCAATGCATGCTCATGATGCTTCCCTTTCGCATGATCCAAGCGTAAAAGTTTGAGTTGTACTCCATATTAGCATAGTGGTCCATGTTGAAAGGTTGGATGTCTACATGAGTGATGTAGGTGAGGACATCCATTAGGAAATCACTAGAGTCTATTCTGATGGCAATCTGTAACTCCTCCTCTGTCAAAATGCGATCTAAGTAGGGGTGAGTCATGATGTGTTCTTCTAGGGGCTGGTTGCAAATGTTAGTCAAGACCCTATAGGAGGTTGGAGCTACGTAAATTGGGTTGTATTCTGAGGTCTTGATTGCACATCTCTGCTCAACATTGGTAATGATTTGGTAGCCCTCTTGCTCCCATTGAAGTCAAAGAGCATACCATTTTTGCAAGAAAGAGGAGTCGTTGTCAGCAAGTTGTTTCAACTCCTCAATTTCCTAGTCGGGGGGGGCAAGGATCGTGCCCTTGTCATAAGACATAATGAGGCATTACTTGTGTGCTTGTCCACAAGAAATCTTGGTGGCAATTAGTTCCTCAGCTGCCTAGGGAGTTTTAACGAATAAAAATTCTAATTCTTCCCATGAGCAAGGTAGTGTGCATACCTCCGAGGCTCATCTAAAAGACATAGGTCTAATTTGTCATAGCTTTTAGCAAGTGTGATAAATGTGGCATCCAAGCGCCGAAGGCAAACAACCAAGTCATCCCCCGTATTTTCAACTAATTATGAGGCCAAGGTAAGAATCGATTGTTGTTCATAGGAGGGTTTAAGGCCTATTAGAGGCTTTTGATTGGACTGGACTTGACAGCTTAGTAAGTGATGTTGGCAATTGCGGCTGTTCCTAAGTGTACAATGTAGCCTCTTATGCATTGAGCGAGGTTTGTGATTCTGATGTTGTGCTGCCAAATGTTTGTGAGGCCTTAGGGGAACTAGCAGTGCTAGGTTGAGTCGATTTGGAGTCAGCATGTTGCGTTTCCATTGATAGACCCGTTGAGGCTCTGTAGGTTTAACAATGTTAGGCTCTATGGGCTTCACAGCTCAAGTCTTTTGTGGCTTTAGTGCTTGATCTGTTGTGGGACTTTGTGTGGTCAAGTTTGAGGGTGGTGTTTGAATAGTATCACTAGCCATCTTGGCTTTAGGCACCCATATCTAGGCATTGTCCTTGTAATAGCCGTGTGCTTGCAATAAGGTCTTGGAGACCCATTGTGGCTTGACCATTCATTGGTACCTATAGTTTCTTCTTTGCCTCTTAGGTTTCGAGTATGAGTTCCTAGGGTTGGGAGGTCATATTTGTATGCTTATAGGCGGTAGTCCTTGATGTTTAGGCACCCAATTGAACTTTGGTTTAGGGGCCTCAGGTTTGATCTCAGTGGTTTGTTGGCGGTGTGGCTTGGTGGGTTGTGACAAGTATTGATTCCCTCCTTAGACTTGGTAGTGGGTTTCTCTACTGGTAGCCTTGCGGGCTTTGATGGAGTTGCATTGCCCTTTGCTGAAAGCCGTGACTATTCATACATTGCTGATAGCAAGGTGAATACACTAAGACTCGTAGTCGACATTACAATGTGCTTGCTTTTTAAAAGAGTTTTCTAACTGTGATTCCTTACCACCAGCATCTCTTATATTTGACAACACAAAAAATTATAGGTATGCTTTCAGATTCAATAGAGATTATGACTTTGTAGTTTCTTAAAAGTGCATATGGTTGGCACCCAAATGGGCTAAGTTTGGCGTTGGTGGGTTGTAGTTGTGGTCGACCAATTTTATTCCAATGATCATGAGTTAAGATATTGAAATCAGCTCCCTCATCGATCAATGCATTGAAGACATGTGTTTGTTGGGTAGTGACCGTTATGCGCAGGTAAGCAGATGCTACTACCTCTTCATTGTCCTCATCAATTTCTATTATTGTGGTAACTCGGACCTTCATAGGGGACTCTTGCATGGGAGGCTCGTGTGTTGAGATATCGAGCTCCACTCGTGATATGCCAGGGTGACCGTTGTGCATTTATGTCACTGACTTGTTAGCTGTAGATGCGGTTGGTACACCACCCATGAATAATAGCTACATGACAGCTATCCTTATCTACTCTAGTTCGTGGCTCAGTTAGTATGCCACCTTAGTTAGTTGAGTTTGGTTTGAGACCCATATATAGGGTTCTTCTATTTCTATGTACTTGAGTTCTTTTTGGCTTACACAACTAAGAAGAGGAAAATTGTTTTCAGCCTCCACCCTTGTGTGTATTCCCCCATTGTGCAAGCAAGAAAGCTACAAGTGAGACTCCTTCCTTCTCTCCCACAATCTTGACATGGTATCAGAGCCTTGTTCGTGGTAAGGAGCTCAAGAAAGCAAGCCAAGTTCGCGGTGTTCTGGTAAGAGGACCAGTGTTGCTTTCATTCTTCTGTTTTGGGAGCAAGTCTCTGCAGGTAGCACAGCCGGAAAGTGCAAGAGTGCATTGTCTTAGGTTGAGACGCCCTTCGCGGTGAAGCAAGAGGGCAGTATATGCTGCGGGTGAGGGCTTTAGCCTGGGTGACCCTATTTTTTTGATTTGAGGACATTTTGGGGCCTGTTTTGGAGGCGGAAGTTTTCTGCACGCACTCAAGAAAAGGCCTAGTTTTATGTTGTGCGACCACTGTTCTACATGTCGGTGAAAAGTTACTGTAGAAATTGCATTGTATGCCTGTGTGCACAGACATTGGGAGTTACAGAATCATCCTTGTTGCCTGTTGATGCAAAATCGTCACTAGGAAGTGACTGTGTGGTCAAATACCACTTTCGTCAGTTTTGCAGATTTGCCCTGGTGAGGCTGAAGCTGTGTTCTTTGCAGTGACAGAATTTTTTGCAGTGTTCTGTAATGGCGTCTGATTCTCTTTCACACAGATTGTCACTGAAAAGCTTGACAAGAACAACTTCCAAGCATGGAAGTTTAGAATGACGAATTTCCTTATGGGAAAAGGATATTGGGAATTTGTTGGAGGAAATGAAGAAGAACCAGTTCTTCCTGATGTTCCCAATCAACAACAAATGCAGGCAATTAAAGCATGGCATGAGAGAGCCAAGAAAGTTATGTACTGCCTGTCTATCAGCATTTTAGACTCTATGATTGAGCATATTCAAGATGCAAGTACGCCAAAGGAGGCATGGGATACTTTGTCAAAAATGTATAGCACAAATACGCAAGCCAAGAAAATGCAGCTCAAGCAAGAGTTGCATAATGTGCAAAGAGAAAATATGAGCATCAATGACTACCACATGAAGGTGAAGAAGATTGCATATGCACTTGCTTCCATTGGGTCGCTAGTGGAAGATGATGATTTAGTTTCTGTGACCTTGAATGGTCTAGGAAAGGATTATGCACAGTTCCGAACATCCATTTCTGTCCGTGAAAGATTTCCTGATTTTGAGGAGTTGATTGCTCTTCTAATTTCTGAGGAGCAAAGAAATGGTGGTGCATCTTCTTCAGGAGAAACTTCAAAAGAAGTTGTCTTCTACTCAAATGCTGGAAGAGGTAGAGGCAGAGGTAGAAATCAAAATATGCAGCAAACTCAAGAAAACTAGTCCTATGGAGGAGGACGTGGTAACTCTAGAGGCAGGGGGAGCCAAAGAGGTCGTGGTGGATGGCAAAGAGGCCAAAATGCAAATAGCAATGTTGAATGCTACTACTGTGGTAAAATGGGTCATATGGCTAAGGACTGCTATAAAAAGCAGAATGACATCATGAATAGAAAATTGCAACAATGGAATTATGCATCTTCTAGTAGACAGGGTGATGACAGAAATGAGCATTTGTTTATGGTGCAGCACATGAACAATTCTATGACAAGTGCAGAAGAAAGCAACGATGTATGATATGTTGACTCAGGTACATCAAACCACATGATAGGTCATGCAGAATGGATGGAGGATGCAAGGAAAATGGGAAAACCAGGATTTGTGGAGACTGGTGATGATACTGCACATCCTATTGTGCAGATTGGAAAATTTTCTTTGTCTATGCAGGATGGGAAAAAGAAGTACATGTCCGATGTATTTCATGTCCCGAATATCACCAAGAATCTGGTTTCTGTTGGTCAAATGGTTGAGCAGGGCTTGCAGGTCAGATTTAATCCTCATGGATGCTTTGTTGAGGATATGAAAAATAAAGGTCGCTTGATAGCAAAAGGAAAGAAGAAGGGCAGAATGTTTACGTTGGATGCAGACATGCCTGAATTGAGTGCAACAATGTTTACACATGGGACCGGTGTAGTTGCAGATATTGATATCTGGCATAAACGCATTGGTCATGTTAATGTACAACGACTTAAATCAATGCAGGCCCAAAATATTGTTGCAGGATTGCCTAAATTCAAGGTTGCAGAAATGCATAAGGTATGTGAAGCCTGTCAATTTGGAAAACAGGCAAGGAAACCATTTCCTAGACATGTTTAAGAGAGTAAGAAGCCATTGGAATTAATCCACTCTGATGTGTGGACTACTAAAGCTGCATCTCTTGGAGGATGTCATTATTTTGTCACTTTTATTAATGACTATAGCAAAAAAGTTTGGGTGTATTTTATGAAAAAGAATAGTGAAGTTTTTGGGCATTTCAAAACTCTTAAAGCTATGGTTGAAAAAGAAACAGGCCTGCAAATAAAATGCCTAAGGTCAGATGGAGAGGGAGAGTACCTCTCAAATGAGTTTGCAAGGTTCTTGCAGGAACATGGCATAAAGCAGCAATATTCATGTAGTCATACCCCACAACAAAATGGAATTGCAGAAAGAAAAAACAGGCATATTGGAGAGGTATCTCGTGTCATGCTCCATGAAAAAGACCCGCCAAATTTTTATTGGGCTGAGGCAGTTGCTACAGCAGTCTACATAATGAACAGGACTCCCACTGCAGAAATACATGGGATGACTCCAGAGGAGAGGTATACTGGTAGGAAACCAGATATTTCTCATTTGAAAATTTTTGGTTGCATTTTCTATGTTCATGTGCCAGATGAGTTGAGATCCAAGTTGGATCCAAAAGCTGAGAAGTGCATCTTTATTGGTTACTCTCTGCAGAAGCAAAAAGGGTATAGATGCTATAACCCTTCTACTCGTAAGTTTACAGTGAGCATAGATGTTGTTTTTGATGAGATGAGTAGCTGGTATAAACCAGTAAATGTGATTGATAATGTAGATGCACAAAATGGTAATGCTGCACAGAATTCACAGCAGCAGTCACAAGATATTAGTGGACCTGGAGCGTCCTCTAGCAGTGATTCACATTCTTCGCCATGGACAGGCAGATTGAGATCAGGAGAATCTCCTCAAAGCAATGCAGATAGTGGTATGCAGGTATCACAAAAAGGAAAAGAGAAGGTAGATCAGCCTATGTTTGATGTGAATGCAGGTCACTCTTATGTGGATGGTGAATCCAGTGGCTCAGAACAGAGCATTGATGATGAGTTGGGTATTCCTTCTATTGTTAAACCTGGAGTAAGAAAGACCAGGGATGTTTTGAGAGCACCTGGGAGTGAACCTACTTTGCGCAGGTCTACCAGAGCTAGGTATCCTGTGGATAGGCTAAAATATGATGGATTTATAGCCATTCACTATGCCTATATGGTCAAAGTGATACAGGAACCAGAACCCACTTCTTTTGAGCAAGCCATGGGAAAGAAAAATGGGAGAAAGCCATGGATGAAGAAATGGATGCCTTGGAAGCAAATGCTACATGGGAATTGGTACCTTTGCCTAAAGGTAAGAATGCAATTGGCTGTAAGTGGGTTTATAAGGTGAAGCACAATGCAGATGGTTCTGTGAATAGATACAAGATAAGATTAGTAGTCAAGGGGTATGCACAAACATATGGCATTGATTATGAAGAAACATTTAGTCCGGTTGCAAGGATGGCAACTGTAAGAGCAATCATTGCTATGGCTACATCAAAGGGATGGTCTTTACATCAGATGGATGTAAAGAATGCCTTCTTGCATGGTGATTTGTAAGAAGAGGTCTATATGAAGCAGCCACCAGGTTATGTGCATACTGTTCATTCTGAGTTTGTTTGCAGGTTGAAGAAAGCCTTGTTTGGCTTGAAGCAAGCACCTAGAGCATGGTCTGACAAGATAGGACAGTATCTTGTCACTATTGGCTTTCAGATTTCCAAGGCAGATTTCTCACTTTATGTGAGAAAAACAGAGAAAGGTATTATGCTACTTGTCATTTATATTGATGATTTGATTATGACAGGTGATAGTGATGAAGATATCCTTCATGTGAAAATGCTATTGAAGCAGAAGTTTGAGATGAAGGATTTGGGAGAGCTGCGTTATTTCTTAGGCATTGAGGTGATTAGATCACCAAGTGGGATACGGCTCTTGCAGAGGCAGTATGGATTGGACATGCTGTCCAAATATGGGATGATAGGCTATAAGCCTATTTCAATTCCTTTGGAGCAGAATGTGAAGCTGAGCGCAGATGCAGGTGAGCTTCTGGAAGACCCTACTATGTACAGACGCATAGTAGAAAGTTTGATTTATATGACTATTATGAGGCCAGATTTGAGCTATGCTGTTGGATTGGTAAGTCAGTTTATGCAGGCTCCAAGGAAACCGCATTTGGATGCGGCTAGACGCATACTCAGGTATGTGAAGTCCACATTGCAGTATGGACTACTTTATGAGACTGGGGTTCAGATACAGTTGCATGGATACACTGATGCTAATTGAGCTGGTAGTATTTCTGATAGACGATCTACCACTGGATATGTGTTCTCTTTTGGGAGTGCTGCAGTCACTTGGAGCAGCAAGAAACAGCCTACAGTTGCCTTGTCGAGCACAGAGGCTGAGTACATGGGTGCAGCAATGGCTGCATGTGAGGTAGCTTGGTTGCATAAGCTACTTTATGATATGCATCAGCCTACAGATAGGCTAATTGTCATTTATTGTGACAACATGAGTAGTATACACTTGGCAAATAACCCAGTCTATCATGCTAGAACAAAGCACATTGAGGTGCATTATTACTATGTGCGGGAGAGGCTTTTACTAGGTCTTATTGATCTAGTTTATGTCAGCACAGAGGATCAGGTAGCTGACATATTTACGAAGGCATTGGGCGTAGAGAAGCTGCGCAAGTTCAGAGACCTGCTTGGTGTGCAAGAATTGGGATTGAGCTCGAGGGGGAGTGTTGAGATATCGAGCTCCACTCGTGATATGCCAAGGTGACCGTTGTGCATTTATGTCACCGACTTGTTAGCTGTAGATGCGGTTGGTACACTGCCCATGAATAATAGCTACATGACAGCTATCCTTATCTACTCTAGTTCGTGGCTCAGTTAGTATGCCACCTTATTTAGTTGAGTTTGGTTTGAGACCCATATATAGGGTTCTTCTATTTCTATGTACTTGAGTTCTTTTTGGCTTACACAACTAAGAAGAGGAAAACTGTTTTCAGCCTCCACCCTTGTGTGTATTCCCCCATTGTGCAAGCAAGAAAGCTACAAGTGAGACTCCTTCCTTCTCTCCCACAATCTTGACATCGTGCAGTGGATGTGTGGGAGGGTAGTACTTCTTTATACGGCTACTATTGAAGAGGCCTATGCCCTCTCCATCTAGGGTCTCGAGCTCTACATTTCCAGTTTGATTGATAGTGCAGACTCAGAAAGTCCCTAATCCCCTATACTTCATTTTCTATTTATGGCCTTTTACTAAGTACAACAATACTAAGTCACCTTGCTCGAATTCTTGCTACTTGACGTGCTTATCAAACCAAATCTTGAGTCATGCCTTTTCACAAATCAACACATGGGTGGTGTAGAGGCGATCAACCGTCGAGATCCACGGACTGCTTACTACTTCAAGCATTCCAAGGTGAGCACTAATGGTTACCTCTCACATAGCCGATGGCTATCCATCCCTATGAGTGTAGTGAGCTTACCTCCATGCCCAGTCGACTTGCCTCCTCTCTCAAGCACTCTGATAGCTCCACGATCCAAGTGCAAGCTTCAAGCAAGCACCATCCTCAAGCTCCACGCTCCAAGCTCCATCACCGCGAGCAAGAGAAGAGAAGAGAAGAGAAGAGAAGAGAAGAAGATGGAGAGCTTCTCCACCATGGTCCCTCACCCTCACACCCTCACTCTCTCACACTCTCACACTCCCTCTCTCAAGCATAAGCTCAAGCAAGCAAGCAAGAAGAAGAAGAAGAAGAAGAAGAGAGCTACTTTTGACCACACACAAGAATGAGCTTCTCATTCACTTTTCAACTTTATATACAAAGCCCTAAATCCCATTTGGGTGGGGACATCCGTTATTCCCTTTTTTACATGGCCGGACCCTTTTTTTCATTGTCATCCAATCTTCCTAGCTTCCTTCCGATTGTCCATCTACCTTTACAATTTGCACGGCGGGTGAGAGCCCGGCACTCTTAAAATAAATCATAGTGCGCCTTGCGTTCTTTTACAAAAGAATTGACTTGCACTTTCTCTTGTGCACTTTTCTCCTTGATTCATGACTCTTTCGCACTTCTTGTGTTTCCATATTTCTCCTAGCGCACCTTCCTCTCAAGTTTCACTTTTTCCTTGACCTTATCTTCTGCTTTAGATTTTCCTTTTCTTGAGGTTGTGGACAGACCGTGGTGGGGGTATGTGGAGGGATTTTTGGACCGGCAAGAGGGGTTTATGAAATTGAAAGGCCTTTGGGCAGGCCCTGGTATTGGAGAGATTTTTCGAACTAAGAGGCCCTGGCATTGGATATTATCCCTGGTGTTGGAGAGATATTGAGGATTAGGTTCATCTTGGAAATTCAAAATGGTGTTAGGTGGATCTGTCATTAAGCTCTCTGTGGTGGCTGAGTCCACTTGCACTATTCCAAATGAGCTTCATCATTCACTTTCTGATCGTGGTTGTTGCGTTTGCCCCTTGGTGGGTTGTGCTTTATCTAATGGTACCTAGCGGAGGGGATGGGGAGGGCATTGCATGGATGATGGGGTCTCTGAAGCTGGTAGTGGGGCCTTTGGTTGTACCTGGAAAGAAAAGAAAGGTGCATCACATGTGGGTGTGTCCCACTATCGTGTGGTGCATTCTGCGCGTGCTAGTGGGATGGACCTTAGGGTGAGAAGTCTTACCCCATGCGATTGTTACCTCCTTGGGTGTGTCCTATCCTTGATGTGCCCTAAGTAGGAAGTGGGGATCAAAAAATTTTGGTGTCTGGTCTCCTTCTTGCGGGTTTCCGTGTAGTTTTGCATGCATAGCTTCCACCCGTACCATTCAATGTTGGAGCTCCACATATTGCTCTGGATGAGCCACTTGTGGTCCCGTTGCTCCACCACCAAGTCTTGGGCTTCATCCTCTAGTCTTTGCCTTGGGAGATCTTTATTTTCTTGAGCCTTCTTTTCTTGGGCACTGAGTTTCTCTTTTAGGCTTCGAATTTCTTTCTAATGCTCAGAGGCTTGTTGTGTCATCTCTACTCATAGGGATGTGGCTACTTCTTTTTTGGCCTCTAGCTCCACAACAATAGTCTTCTTCTCTTCCTTGGCCCTCTCTAGTTGGGCTAGGAGTTCTGCCACATAGATGTCATAGTCCGCGGCTAGGGGCATCATTGGCAATGCTGTGGTGGACGCTTCTAGCCTTTTTCACTTTGGATCGTGCCTGGACTCGGCGTCCGCGGCAAACAACCTTTTGGCTCCTATCTCTGTGGCTTCATCTCTCGTACTTTTGTGACCAGGAACTACATCATGGACATGAGCTGAATGGTATCCTTGGCAAACGTTGGCTCCTCTGTGATGGTGGTGGTGGTGGTAGTTTGAGGTGTGAGAGTTGAAGGAAGGGGGTGCAATGGGGCTTTTCCCTTTCCTACGACAACTGGGGCTACTTCAGTGCTTCCGCTTGGTTCATGCCTTTGTCCCGTGAGCTCAAGGTGGCCATTTCTCTGGAATTGTAGGCCTCCTCTACAAACCTGTGCATGGCCTCCGCCATGTCTTCATCTTCCTTTCTTTTTAGCTATTCTGCCTCTCTTTTGACTCTTCTCTTTCTCTCATCTTCGGCCCTCTTGGATTCTTTTTGGGCCTCTCTCAACTCGACCCATTCTTCCCTTGTCATCATTTCTTTTGTCTCCTTCTTCAGCTTTGATGGGTTTCCCTTCATCTGTGCCTTCAGCTCTCCTTGGCTGGCGGACTGCATCTCCCGCCCTTCCTTATCACTTATAGTCCTTTTGCTTGACTACACTTGTTCATGGTGAGGCAGTCAGTCAGGGGTTTCCCCTACTCCCTCTCCACCTTCCTCTATGTCCTTCAAGGCCTCTTGGATGATGGCCATTAGGATCCCACTGAACCTGATGGTGGATGCTTTGAAGGTGGACTTCTTTCGAACTAATCTTACTATGGAGGTCGAGGATTCTCCTCCTGCTACCGTTCAACCAGTGGTCAAAGCTTTTTTTGAGCTTTCAATAGTTTTGCGTACAAAGGCATTCCAATCTATCTCGTCTGGGGCTCCTGCTATGATGCTCTCCAACAATGGCACCCCGATTCTATTCATAAGGGCATTATACCTTTGACTAGAGAAGAAAGTACGGGCCATCTTTGCTTGTAGCTTGATCTCGGGGTTTGGAATATCCGCTAAACTTACCCCATCCACTATGCATAGTACGACAGCCTTGTTCATCCCTAGCATGCTGTACACATTCCTTTTTGGGCGTCACTTGTCCGGCTAGTTAAGTCTAGGTCCTTCTCCACCACCTCAAGGCTCAATTCCACCTCTATTTGGTGGGCTTCTTCCCTTTTCCTAATTGTCACCATGCCACAATTCCTTTCAGCATTGAAGGTCCTCAGAAACTCTGTGCATTTTTCATAGTTGACCACCTACCCAACCTTTTCTATGTACTTCTGCAAGCTGCACTGGTCCACAAGCCATTTTATGGGTGGTTCTTCCATGATGATGTCCTCTAGGTTCATGGCATGCTTGAATGTGAACTAATGTAGCCCCTCGTTTCTACTTTCAAGCCATACTTATCTTTCTCTTCCTCTGTGAATGGAAGCTTGCTGCCTTTATCTTGCCCTGCCATTTTAGGTTCCTGTCACATATCATGGTTCACCATTAGTATTCCTAAGACATTTTCTTACTGGAAAATAAACAAGAATAGATCATGCTTTTATCGTAAGAAGAACAGGCTTTAAGCAACCAAAAAGAATTTCCCCTTGAGTAGTTCTATTCATTTCCAAGATCTTATGATACTTTTCCTTGATTTCATCTTTCTTCATGTTTACCCCCTCCCCCTTGGGAATGAGAAGAATCCTCCTAGGATTGGACATGGGAGAGGCAAGACATTTGAGCATCATAGGGTGCTATTTACTTGGGCATCAGCCAATTATAGAAATCAAGGTTGTATTCCAATTGGGCATGATGATCGAGATTACAAGGGCTAATGCATACTTGGGTAATGTAAGTCATGACATCGGTTAGAAAGTCACCCAAGTTGATGCAGCTAGCCACATGTAGCTCTTCTTCCGTAAGGATACGATCAATGTAAGGATGGGCCAAGACCTAGTCGTCTAGGTGTTTGGAGCGAGTGATGGAAAAGACCCTAAATGAGGTTGGTGCTACGTAAGTCGGGTCATACTTAGTTGTCTTAATGGTGCGTCGATGCTCAACATTAGTCATTATTTGGCAATCCCGTTTCTCCCATTAGAGATGTAGATTGCCCCATTTTTGTAGGAAAAGAACGAGTTATAGTCAATGAGGCGAGTAAGTTCCTCAATCTCAACAATTGACATAGGCCTTAGGGGTTTGTGGTAGGATGTTATCAATCATTTGATGAATGCATGCTCTTTTGAGATTTCACCATTATCGATCAACTCCTTTGAGACTTTGGGGGATTTTATAGTTATAAACTCGTATTCTTCCCAAGTGCAGGATAAGGAACGAACCTCAGAGGCAAGGGGTTCATCAAGCAAGCTGAGGTCAAGTCTTTCGTAGCTCCTAGCAAACTTAGTAAATGTGTCATCCAAGAGCTTGATGCAAGTTACCAAATCATCTCTCATATTCTCACCAAGGTCCTTGGTGACCAATAGAAATGAACGTCACTCGTAGGAAGGCCTGAGGCCTAGGCCTAAGGCCTGCTGGTGGTTGGGGTGGAATTGGGCTAGACAATAATGGTTCTAGCGGCAATGGACTTGACAATGGTGTGTCTAAGGGTGTCTCTGTAGTTTGATCCATGTGTCTAGTGCTGCTTTGGTGTACTAAGGGTGGCTCCAGTGGCATAGATGGTTCGTTGCCTTCTTCCTCTTGTGCAGCTACTGGGGTGCTAAGCTCTCTAGGCTTAGATGATTCTAGGGTATCCAACTATTGTTTGGGTAGATAGATTGGTTGAGGTTTTTTTATTGCAGCCATCGTGGGTTCTGTAGTCTTGGCCGCTTGGATTTTCTGGGTGCTCACTACATTAGTAGGAGCGGGGCTTCCTAGAGATGGGGTGGCAAGTGGTGGTTGTGGTTGGGCTATGCTTCTAGGATTTCTCTTCTTGGGCACCCATATCTAGGTGTTGCCTTCGTAGTATCCTTGGGCTTGCAACAGATATTTGGGGATCCATTGCAGCTAGATTGTGCACCTATGTCGATAGCGTTGGATTGGTCACTTAGGTTTTGAATGATAGCTATTAGCCCTATAGGGTTGTGTTTGCTTGCTGCGTGTAGGCCACTTTTGGTGCCTTGGCACCCATTTAAGCATGGGTTCTGCGGCCTTGGGGATGGCCTTAGCTGGCGGTGGTTTTGTGGTCTGGGTGGGTTGTGATAACTCACGACCCCCCTCCTTAGGTTTGGTCCTATGTGGCTCTATCAATGGCACAATAGGTTTTGGTGGAGCCTTGTTGCCCTTGCTGGAGGCTATCACGATTCAAATGTTGCCAATAGAAAGGTGAACCTGTTGCAGATCATAGTCCACATTGCAGTGTGCTTACTTCTTGAAAGTGTGTCCTAATAGCATTTCTTAACTTACATCCTTCATATTTGGCAATACATAGAAGATGACTGGTAGACTCTCCAACTAGATAGAGACTGCGATCTTGCACTTCCCCAGGAGTGCATATGACTTGCCCCCGAATGGGCTGAGTTTAGCATTGGTGGGCTATAACTATGGCTGACCAATGAGGGTCCAATGAGCATAGGTCAATACATTGAAGTCAGCTCCCTCGTCAATTAAGACATCAAAAGCATGCATGTGCCGAGTGGTGGTCATGAGGCGTAAGTATGTTGGTGCTACTACCTCTTCATCCTCATCCTCTAGTTCAGTGATGGTGGCTACTTGGACATTGACAAGGGCTTCCAGGCCAGGGGGCTCATGCAGTGGTTGTGTGGAAGTATGATACTTCTTTATGTGACTACCATTGAAAAAGCTTATGCACTCACCTTCAAGGGTTTCAAGTTCTACGTTGCCCGTCCTACTAATGGTGTGTACTTGGAAAGGTCCCAATCCTCAAAATCTCTTTTCTACTTGTGGCCCTTTGCCGAGTAGAGCAAAACAAGGTCTCCCTACTCAAACTCGCATTGTTTGACATGCTTGTCACACCACATCTTTCATTATGGTTTTTCACTAATGGAGTGGCAATCCTTGTACTCATCATTGGAATCATCTCCTCTTGACTGCTCGTCATCCTCTAAACTCTTGTCTCTACGGTGACTAAGGCCCAATTGTACACTAAGTTTAGATCTTTTAGTCGGGCAAAGTTGGCTTGCTCTACTGCATCTAAGCTAGTGTACCACATCCTACATTTATCGCCTAAGCAACACCCAAATGCCTAGGAGAGTCGTGCAAGATTCGTGAGACTGTTGGCCTCGCAAACTTACTCGAACCGCTCTATGAAGCCATATGGGTGGCTACTAGGCTGGTACTTGTCCAGTTTCTTAGCTACTATAGGGGTTTTTAATTGGCTCTTCGCCCCCTGAGTAATTCCTAGGCCTGAGAGTAGAGAGGTTGCTAGTGTTGTTGCACTCTGTTCGGCAATCGTGTTATCCATGAGTCACTTGGTCACAAGCTTGCTCAGAGTGAGGTCTACCTCTAGTGCTCTCTCTCTCTTCGTGTTTGGTCCCGCCTTGCTTTTACTTGCTAAGGCTAGCATGATTCAAGCTTCGTGCACATCTATGTCCTACTATAGCTTCCTAGCTCTCTGGTCGCAATTGTAGGTTGCTATGCCCTGCAGCGCTTTCCTAACTACTTTCCTTTCTTCCTCTAGGCTTGCCACTACCTCCTCTATTGGCCTACCATGGATTATTGTTCTAGTTAGCAAGTCGTATTCATTGACCATGTCTTGGACCACGACTGGGAATTCACCCAAGTCTAGCTAATTGTCTCCCTAGTCTATGTTTGCTCCCAATATCATTCTTGCTTCCTGCTCTACGAGATTGTGGATCAGTCCGAGTAGCTTTGGTAGTGCTTTTCCCTCAATCTTGTTGTCCTTTCAGTCCCCCTGCCATCTTTGCGAGTCCTATTAATGGTGCTTTGAGATACAATACTATATTTTGGGGTCTCCTCCTACTAGTGGGTTTCTTCGAGTTATTACGTCTGAGTGTGTTCGTTGTTATTGGAAACAGTCCTCAACTTACATACATTCAGTGTGATATGTGCTCTGTTGTGCATGGTGCAAAATCAGGCTTTTTGTCCTTTTCCAGTACACTTATGTGGAAGAAATCACTATGTGGGGTACACCTACAAAATGATTATGCAATTCTAGCTATCCCCCCCTTCTTGTCTACGACCTAATATGACTTTAAGTGCAGTCTTTGGTTGCTCCTAAGGATTGTCTGGGGTCCATGCTGCTCCTTCTATATTCTATCAAGGCTGGGTTACAATCTAGAGGCCAACCTTTGGGCTACACATCTAGTCCCTCCGGCCATGTGATGGCAGGCTCCTAGAGTTTACCTCTAGGCTATACAGTCATGGTTTCCTCTAATTACTAGCTTGGGTGAGCCAGAGTGGGTTTTCGAGGGTGTTTTGGTTTCGATCCTGGCTGTCTCTCAGCGTGGAACTGGTCATGGGTCTATATTTTCTTATTCTGGTTTGTTGGCCCGATTCCTAGAATCAAATTGTCTGATTCTCGGTGGTCCAACTCTCAAAGTTGGATGGTTTGACTGGGCTGGTTTGACTCCGACAAGTGGTCCGATCGGATAGCTTGGTTCGATTCCTAAGATGGTCTGATCGCTATGCCAGGTCCGATTGTCTGATTGACATGGGTTCAATTGGATATGTTTGATCGGACAATAATGTTGATTTGTTTACAAGGGTCGATTGTCATGATCCGATGGTTTGAGCATCTAATCGGACGGGTTGGGTGTCTGATTGGAGTTGGTTGTTCGATTCCTAAGGTTGGTCTGACTATAGGGTGATCCTATTTTTGTGCGTGTCCGATTGGACAGGATCAGATAGTTGGTTTGATCGGCCAAAAAGGTATGGTCTTACTCTCGTAGTCGGACGGTCTGACTGCCTGATTCTGGGATTCGGACTTAGACACAATGGTCCAACTGTGAAGCGACGGGATGCATACGATGATTTTGATCGATTTCTTCAAGCTTGGTCCTCGACTGCCTGTGAGGCTATCTAGATCACATCTATGCCAATCAAGGAAGGGTTTTGCATACCTGGATCAAAGGAATAGCTCCAAAATCAAGTTCCCCAATCTCTTCTGCTCATTAGGTCTCTCTCTCTCTCTCAAGCTTTCCTTAATCACTCAAATGCAAAATGAGGCCTCCCTTGCCACTCTTGGCCTCTTATTGCCCTGCCCAGGCCTACATTCATCTTAATCTTGCTCCTCTTACTAGCATTTAACCCAAAATTTCATTTTTTGCCCTTCTTTTCCCTGTTTTAGCTTGTTATCCAGTAGCAAAAACCATGTTGTGTGCTCACACTGTTTTGCTCCTATTCTGCCTAAATGTAAACAGAAATCATAAAGAGAACATCTACACTACTCCAACTTGCTTTTCCAAATCTTAAAAACCAAAAATCTACTTACTAAGGAGATCGAATACCGCTTCAACTCCCTTGCTTCCTACCTATCTACCTCAAGTACTAGTTCGGGGAAAACCCTACTTCAATGTTGGATTCAAAGTGTGCAAGCGCTCAAGGCTTGAATCCGTTGGTCGCAACAACAGAACCAAAATGTAGAGCCGCGAGACCCACATACCGCTTATTGCTTCAAGCGTTCCAAGTCGAGCACTAATGGCTACCTCTCACATATCCGATGCGCTATCTATCCCTACGAGTGTAGTGAGCTTACCTCCACGCCCAATTGAGTTGCCTCCTCTCCCGAGCACTCTAATAGCTCCACGATCCAAGTCCAAGCTCAAGCAAAGTCCATCCTGAAGCTCCACGCTCCAAGCTCCATCACTGTGAGCAAGACAAGAGAAGAGAAGAGAAGATGGAGAGCTTCTCCACCATGGTCCCTCACCCTCACACACTCACTCCCCCACACTCTCACAGTCCCTCTCTCAAGCACAAGCTTAAGGAAGCAAAAAGAAGAAGAAGAGAGCTACTTTTGGCCACACACAAGAATGAGCTTCTCATTCACTTTTCAACTTTATATACAAAGCCCTAAATCCCTTTTGGGCGGTCATCCCCTTATCCCCTTTTTCACATGGCCAACCATAGCCTAGGACCTTTTTTCCATTGTCCTCCTATCTTCCTAGCTTCCTTCCTATTGTCCATGGCCGACCATGTAAAAAAGGGGATAAGGGGATGACCGCCCAAAAGGAATTTAGGGTTTTGTATATAAAGTTGAAAAGTGAATGAGAAGCTCATTCTTGTGTGTGGCAAAAAGTGGCTCTCCTCTTCCTCTTCTTCTTCTTATTCTTGCTTGCTTAAGCTTGTGCTTGAGAGAGGGAGTGTGAGAGTGTGAGGGAGTGAGTGTGTGAGGGTGAGGGACCGGGGAGGATAAGTGGTCCGAGGGTCTTGGAAGTTGAGCAAAAGCTCCCACATTTTGCTTCCGTTGGCGGGACAAACAGATTCAAGCCTTGAGCACTTGCACACTTCGAATCAAGCATTGAAGTAGGGTTTTCCCCGAACTGGTGCTTGAGGTAGATAGATAGGAAGCGAGGGAGTTTGAAGAGGTATTCAATCTCCTTAGCAAGTAGGTTTTTTGGTTTTTTGGATTTGGAAAAGCATGTTGGAGTAGTGTAGGTGATTGCTTTGTGATTTGTATGCATTTAGGGTAGGAAAAAAACAAAGAAAAAGAAGCAAATAGTAGGGTTTTCTGTTGCTATATAACAGGCTAAAACAGGGAAATAGGGCCACAGATCCTTAGAGTGCCGTCTGATTTGAGCACCACAGTGATTCCCGGCATGTCTGGCATTTCCTTGTAGTGTTTTGCACCTATTGGAAGGTGCTAGACGATTCGGTGTAGTAGACGTCAGCCTAGAGGCATCGCGCACAACTCGCGAGCTGTCAGCCAAATAGTCGGACCAGCTCGTCCGAATCCTAGAATCGGACCGTCCAACTTCGAAAATCAGACCTCTCCAAAAATTGTCCAACTCCGAAAATCGGACCACCCTTCTGATCCGATTCCTAGAATCGGACCAGTCCAGAGTCCAGAATCAGACCAGTCCAGACTCGGACCAGGACCAATCCAGAATCGGACCAGCCCCAAAATTGGACCACCTTTGTCTGTCGAATCGGACTGGACCCATCCGATTTTGAAAATCGGACACTCGGACCACTCAGAATTGGACACCTGTCAAAATCAAACGTCCAATTTCAGAAATCGAACGTGACCAAAATCAGGACCACTGGGCCGATCGGACCAACCCAAAATTGGACGTCTGATTCTAATAATCGAACTCCTGAAAATCGGACATCTAAGAATCGGACAGATAGAACACAAATTTTGACGCATCTAAACCCCTAATTGACCCCAAAGGCTATGTAGAGC
Source organism: Lygodium microphyllum (assembly GCF_053477565.2). NCBI lineage: Eukaryota > Viridiplantae > Streptophyta > Polypodiopsida > Schizaeales > Lygodiaceae > Lygodium > Lygodium microphyllum. The sequence continues at coordinate 23,845,698 of NC_141155.1, read as the reverse complement.
TAAAGGCACATCACAGATCCATCACTAGGCTGAAACTTAGAGCAAGTAGTTCAAAATTTGGCTATAAACTATCCTCCAAATTGCACATGGTGTTTACCATAACGGCCCTGCGAGCTGGGGGGACTGCCCCCCCGGACCCCCGCAAAGGGAACTCTGCCCCCTCAGCACCTCCCCCAAGTAGGTTGGAGAGAAAACGTGTATCATGACAGGTCCTCCAAATTAGGCCCTAGTGTAGTAATGGCTCTACACAAGCATAGGTCTTCACTTACAACGCAACAAACAGAAGCCCACACCCAAACAAAGACAAAAAGAGACCCTGGAACCTCAACAGGCCAATCTATCCATCAAGGGCAAAAAGGCCACACCACAAGAACACAAAGACATTGTGTTCAGACTGTGTCTAGTCAAAGCAAAATGCACCATCAGCAAGCTACAAATGCGACGATGACTAGACAAGACACTCTCGACGAGAGATGTACCTTGAGCAGCACTACACATGATCCAAGACATCAGTGGAGAATCCACATCTGGTCGTGCAGTTGGGGACTCAAGGGCATTTGTCAGAAGGCTTAAATTTACAAGCCAAGACCCGAAAGATGAAGACATAGTACCACCTGCTTATCTTAGGGTCAAACTCACTGCAAAAAGAGAGCATACTATCAATGCTCTGATTGATGAAGGAGCAGATTTTAATATCTTGACCTATGAATCATGGACCATACTAGGCCAACCAAAGCTGACACCGACTAATGCAACTCTTAACCCTTACGAGGGACACCCACAAGCACTCATAGAAAAGTGCAAAATCCTTGCGATAATTGAAACTGAAAGCTTGCCTATCCTATTTCATGTTCCTCCAAATAGTGCTAGTTACAAGAAGGAAACCCTTCTAGGAAGACCCTTCAAAAGGGCGACCAAGTGTGAGGCTGACTATGTAGCATAAAGGATACACCTGACACTACCGGGTGTGAGGATAGTCACAACCTTTAGCAAGGGTGACCTCATCGAGAAAAGGCAAGGAAGGTGATGACATAATAGTCAAGCCTACTAATGAGAGCAAGGACTTGTTGGAAGAGTTGATACAAGCACAGGTCGAACAATGAGAACCAGTGAGTGAAGCCATGCCTGAAACAAGAAGGTCAAGAGAGAATACCAAGGACGGGCTTTGGACTTACAAATATCGTAGAAGACCCCAAAAGAAGCCCAATCCTTATAGACAAAAGGCATCGATGGAGGGTCAGCACAATGCCGTGATGGATATCCAAAGCGTTGCTACATGCTCAAGGGTATTACGTAGGTAACCGATTGATTTGGGTACCAAAACCCCCTGCTAAACCACCTCTATTAGCTGAAGGCCAGATTGCATTAAAAGCAACAAAGCACAGGAGGAAATCTAAGAGAAAATCCAGATCTTGAGGCAAGAAACCAAGCATGAGTGCTCGAAAGAGAGAGCCTCAGCCTAGCATACTTAATAAGCAGATGTCATATGTAGCCATTGAGTGTGCACAAAAGCCATTAGTGCCCAAAGAGCCTTTGATTTCCCAAGAGGATAACAGGCATCATAGGCACAACATTGCTCATGGCAAGGCTGATCGCTCAACAAAGCAAATGGCACAATCGTCTAATAGCCTCGAGCAAATCATTCAGCCAGTGCCCAGCCCACCTAAGAGTCCTAGATCTTCTACACCCTCTTTTTCCAAACAGACACAAGAAGCACAGCAACGGTCATCAAGGGCGGCTGCTCACTCCCAATCTCTATCTCCATCTAAGCTTCCAAATGTCCAAGAGGTGGGACATGACACCATCTGTAGCTCTCGGCCCAAGGATATGCCTGAGCAACCTAATGCGACTAGATCAACTCATTCTCGATCTACACAGATGAATGCTCAAAGGGCAACAAAAGACACGACCACTTCCGATCACCCTAGGGACTTGACACCGCAATCCACCAAGGGTAGCCAACCCACTGGACTAGCCGCTACTACTTCCAATCAGGGATCACAACAGCCACAGCCCTTGGTTGTGACAATGCCCCTTGCGGAACGTATCCTTAGTAGTTTACTTGTGGAGGAGGTGTCACAACCAACTTCCTTGACAACTCCAGCACTTCCAACGTGCCTAAAGCCTAGGCTGGAGGAGTTAAACACAAGGGAATTGGCTGAAGAGCTAGACTCTCCAAAAAGGGAGGCAGTTGTACCCTCACAACCTAGCGAGGATATTCAACAGGCTGCAGCTATGTCCCGTGAGGACACACTAGAGAGAGAAAATGCTAAGGCCCAACCAAGCACATCAACAATTGACCTAGTCTAGGGTCCTGAGTTGTTGAGAGATGCACCTTCATTGACCAAGAAAAAGAGAAGAAAACAACAAAGACAACAGCAATCACAAGTGGTTGGGGATCCTGAGAACATTGACACCAAGAGCGTTGGAGAGCTCAGGAATAAAGCATCGAGTCCATCCACCAATGATCCCATTGATACCTCTCCTAATAGTGGTGAAACCTCAGACACATCCGTGTGCTCTAAAAAATCAAAGCAGTTGTTACCATCAATGGATGCTTCTTGCAACAGTCAATCCACCGACAATGGAACTCGCATTGACCAATCAAGAGTGGATACAACACTGCCACAACAGGGTGACAAATCTATACTAGTCACATCCCAGGAGAACCATGATGCAATAACAAAGCCTCAGGAGAAACATGGAAACTCTGAGAGAATAAGAAGTCCTAGCGTTGGCCAAACCTACTCGTCTAGGCCTAAGCCCCCAGCTATGCTAAAGCCCAGGCAAACTCCTAGAACCTTGCATGAGATAGCAACTGAGCAAGCCCTCGTTGAACATAAAAGTGCCACAGAATGCTTAACCGAGTTGGATGCTAAGCTCAAAGTGTTCGCACGTGTCTATGTCCTGGCAGACATGGGCGCATTCCCTAAAGAGCAGCTTGAAGAATACTTGCCATTTCCCTTATCCTGGGAAGAGCAAGAACATCTTGACGAGCACTATAACAGGCTCTTATATGAATGCATGCGACTCATCTCTAACGAGGAAGCCAACGAACTACGCTTAACTATCACATTCAATGATGTGCTCTGCCAACCAAATCTCTTAGAGATAGAGCAACTAAAGAGACTATCAGAGGGCCGAAGTCAATTTGAACAGCGTTGGTGTGAAAACCGCATTGCAATGGCCCAACTAGGAGCGCAGATCATGACAGCCTCAGAGGAGCGATTGGCCAAATGGTGGTCTCAAAGAGACCCAACCTATGTGGCACCAACTTCCCTTCAAGTGCTCACTGCCATTCAAGGTATAAACTTAGCTGAACCTAGCCAAGGCAACTCTCTATTTGATAAGGTTCTCAATGAGGAGTTACATGTTGGCAGTAGACTCGGACAAGGTTCCATGCTACTCGATGTTGCAAAATATCTATCGGTATTGAGTAAGCTCCCACGAGTACTAGATGCGTGTGCCACACTCCAGTACAATCCGAAGTTCTACAATTGGCTTTTATCCTTGTGACGTGACATGGATTCATGGATATGTATATAAATAAACAATGACTTTTGTGACCCTGTATAGACACTATCAACACACACAAGCAATAATGGTCAAGCGCAGGGAGAAGAGTTGGGTTCCACAAGCTAAGCTCCTCAGGTCCTCCTCTCACCACACATTTAGAAGTTGTGCGACAATTCCCACCTCCAGGTGGAGGGCACGCAACCCTCATTGCCACCATAGGAAGCCCTGACCAATATCTCTGATGGTGTAGACAGGGTACCGTCCCTTCCCATACACCTTTCCCCTTTCCGGTCTATCCTTCCAAGGATGTGCCCTACCCCACTCCATGATAACTAGTCCACGAACCTAGCATGAGCCAAGATCTGCTAATGGTTGGAGGCCAAATGAACATCATCATGGGGGCCATCCCTCTACAACAAACACTGCATGCCTCACCCCTCCCCTTCGCATCATATGCGCTTGATAACCCATGCTATAATCCCTTTCATGTGAATGGTTTTATCTTATATCAAGACCTAATCCTTGGTTTGCATTTTGTAGGTCCCACTACAAGGAAGACATGGAGCACCTAGGGCAACTGGCTTGCAAAGATGCTCTCCGCTATCGAAGGGAACATGCAGCACAAGCTCCTCCGCCGGTGCACTACGTGCCTACCCTCAAAAGGTATGCAAAGAAACGAGGTCCCAAGCGACACCGCGCCGGACGTAGGCCGAAGAATCCCTAGGCTAGGGGAGTAGAAGCTCAAAGAAGCACACAAGATGTGGCAACACCAGTTGTGCAAGCCCCCAACAGACGCTCGGGCACAAGGTGCTCAAAGGCAGAAAGGGCAGCTCGTGACAAGGAAGAATTCGATGCATTGTTCAAAAGCATTTTGGAAATGGTTGCGGCCAGAGACTATACCATTCAGGTCCCGGCCGACATCTTCCCTACCCAACCTCATAGGAGCCCCTCACTAGCAGAGCCTCAGTCGCCTGACCACCAGGACTCACCCCACCTCGTGCAAATCGAGTAGCCCCTATGATATACAAGCAACTTAGCAAAGGCCATCCTGCCATAACTTTTTGTCTTTTAATGGTTAAAGGGACAGGCTCCCCACTTGTACACACTTCCCTTACCTACGGCTAATATATGCCACGTCTTTAATAAGCACTGGAATAGGCATCGCAATCAGCATCATAGGATTTTGAAAAGGTTATATCTTGACATGATTGCATTTGTTCGTTGTACTTAACGCATGCGACTTGCATATACTCTCATGAAGTGACAAGTAGATGCACGATGACACAAGTCTTCGTGCAAACATGTTCAATGCCCAAGTCACCACAAGACCACCAACATCACAAAGAACCGTGACAAAGCCATGTTGCCGAATGCAAAAAATCACCATTGTGAGTGCCCACATCGCACGAACCAAAGCATAGTCATGGGCTACGCTCTCTTCCTGGGTCAAGCTCTACAGTGGGCTCACAATTATTGTTACCTCAATTGTACCAACATCGCGTGTCGCAAAGAGGTTTGCAGTATCTCAAGTGTATCTCCCCATCTCAACAACTACTTCTCTAACAACGAGGCTAGGGCACAATCATCACTGTAATATCCATTTCGTGAGCCTTTGAAGCTTGACATTTCCCAACCCATTGGAAGGCTGGTAGCCTCAATATATTGCAATGGTTGTACTCAGGCAAGTCAAAAAAAAAAAGGAGAAAAGAGAAAAGAAAGAAAGAAAAAAAAAAGCATAAGAAAAAGAAACAAAAAAGAAAACAGAAAAGAAAAAAAGAAAAGAAAAGAACGAAAAGATAATAAGCACCCACCATCACAGCACAGCACCTAGGGGTCCTCAAATTAAATGCATCCAGTGACCTTGGTCGGCTGGCTCCGCCCCTAATCCCCTAGCCCCTTAAACATCACCCGTTCAAGGCACATCAAGGGTAGGACATACCTAGGGATCTTGTCTCGCCTATGGTTAGACTTGTCACCCTGACCCATTCGCACGATTCCCTCTTGCACTCTGCCTTAGTACCATTGCAATCAATTGTGGTAAGCACCGCACAAATGGCCATGAAAAGTACACCATCCTCATCAAGCAAGTCCAATAGCTCCCAGATACTGAAAGGGCAATGTCCCTGTGTTCAATTATGCTATGTCATGCGGTCACAATGCAAATGATGTCTTGTACACCTTCACACGTACTTCTTCTCAACTGGGACAACTTTGCTTCCTCCACTCATGGTTACGAGAAACCAGCCCGCAGTCTTCTAACTACGTAATATCTAAGTATGCACGAGCACTCACATAATCTCTGTACCAAAACATATACACAGTTTGGGTCCTCGAGTGTAGGACAATACTCTCAACTTGCTTAGAGTTCAACCTGTCTCCCAAACTAATTAAACTATGTCTTGTGCATGCTAGAGAAGACTAGCACTACCCCTAGGGAGAGACCACCTATGAGAAGGTTTCCAATTGCAGATATTGAAGACTCCAACGAAAGTGTCATTCGCTCTTCATTGCCACCCAACTCTAAATTCTTATCCTTTATCATCCTGCAAGCCTGCCAGGAATTGTCACGTGCAAAATCCCCAACAAACCAACACTTGTGCTGGCCATCAGGAACAACCCAACCACCAACTCCAACAACCCTACCACCAGCCACCTAGGCCACCAACATCCCCCAAACGACTTTCCTCCACATCACCACCAACACTCCTCCACGGCAACCACCGATGTCCCTTCACACCCACATCTTCAGTGCAGGCCAAAGCCTGCTACCTACGACGGTGAGTGCCATGGGATTGGCACTCATCTAGGAGGGGAGTAATGTTAACCCTCATATGAACAAGGTGGAAAATCTAAAAAAGCTAAAGCAGAAGACAAAGTCCAAGGCAAAGTGAAATGGAAGACAAAGACGCACAAGGAGAAGAGTCCTAAATAAGGGAGAAAGGCACACAAGGAAAAGCGCAAGTCACTACTTTTGTAAAAGAGCACAAGCGCATCATGATTTAATTTAAGGAGCGTCGGGCTCTCACCCGTGTAATTTGTAAATGTAGATGGGCGGTGGAAAGGAAGCTAGGAAGATAAAAGGACAATGGGAAAAAAGGGCCTAGGCCATGGCCGACCATGTAAAAAAGGGGATAAGGGGATGACCGCCCAAAAGGGATTTAGGGTTTTGTATATAAAGTTGAAAAGTGAATGAGAAGCTCATTCTTGTGTGTGGAAAAAAGTGGCTCTCCCCTTCCTCTTCTTCTTCTTATTCTTGCTTGCTTGAGCTTGTGCTTGAGAGAGGGAGTGTGAGAGTGTGAGGGAGTGAGTGTGTGAGGGTGAGGGACCGGGGAGGAGAAGCTCTCCACCTTCTCCTCTCTTCTTCTCTTTTATTCTCTTCTCTCGTCTTGCTTGCGGCAATGGAGCTTGGAGCGTGGAGCTTGAGGATGGAGCTTGCTTGAAGCTTGCACTTGGATCGTGGAGCTATCGGAGTGCGCGAGAGAGGAGGTAACTCGATCGGCATGGAGGTGAGCTCACTACACCCGTAGATATGGATGGCGCGTCGGCTATGTGAGAGATAGCCATTAGTGCTCGGCTTGGAACGCTTGAAACAATAAGTGGTCCGAGGGTCTTGGCGGTTGAGCGAAAGCTCCCACATCTCCGATAAGCATTCTAGCTTGATTAGGCACTCCATCCATGCCTCCTTTCTATCGTATCTCTCTTGGATGGCTACTCTCAATCTCGAGACAAAGATCTCTACAAGTAGAATAGCTTCAGTCCTGTAGGTTGACTTGAAGGGAGTTTGTCCTACCACCATTTTATAGGCTATTTGATAGGCCCATAAGGCTTCCATCAGTTTGTTGTCCTAGTCTTGCACGAGACTGAGAATACTTTGGTCAATACATTCACTAAGAACTTATTAGTATACTCAACTTGGCCATTCGCTCGAGGATAGTAGGGTAAGGATTTTCGATGGATGATTAGAAAGGTTGACATGAGGCAAGCGATCACTTCATTAATGAAGTGTGTGCCTTGATCACTAACTAGTTCAATGGTGTAGCTGAATTGTGAGATCACTTGCTCCCAAACAAACTTAGCAGTGGTTCTAGCATTGTTTTTTTTTGCGGCTCGTGCTTTTTTTCACTTTGTGGCATAATCTGTGGGAACTATAGTGTACTTAGCCTGTGAGTATTGTGTTGCAACATTGATCGGCCCAATGAAGTCAATCCCCCATTTTTCGAAAGGTTGTCTTGCATAATGATTGGAGTTAGCACCATCTGATCTTTGCAGACAAGTACCTTAGTTCATTGGTACTCATCACAGTGCTTTATGAATCATGCGACATCTCAGAAAAGAGTAGGCCACCATAGTTGAGACTGCAGTACCTTACGGGCTATTGTATCTGTGTTGAAGTGTCCTCTAGCAATTCCATCGTGTGCTTCTGCAAGTACATTGTGCATCTCATGTTTGCACATGCATCCACACATCAATCAGTCTTGCCCTAGCCTATAGAGCTGGCATGCTATCAATTGATAGGGTTGTATCTTGAGGATGAGTCACCTAAGTCTGGCCTTCTCAATAGGTCGTTCAGGTAGTCTATGTTCCAAACTTGGACTATGTCATCTACCCAGTATGGTGTCAAATCAGCTCTAAAAAACTCCCTCTCATTAGATAGGTTAAACAGATGCGCGTTTGGCAAATTGTCCATGATGCCTTGTCCAGGGGCTTCTCTTGTGGATACGTAAGACATATGATTAGCCATGTAGTGCTACTTTCCTTTGTGTACAACCACAAAGAAGTCTAATTCTAATAGCAAAAGTAACCATCAAGCAATGTGTCTGGTAGCACATGGTTTGTTAACAAGATAAAGCAAGGCTTGATGGTGATCAACAAAAAAGGTAAAAGGCATAGCCAAAAGATAGTGCTGAAATTTCTTTATAGTAAACAACATGGCTAAACCCTCTCTCTCCATCATGGAGTAGTTCATCTCTGTATCTATGAGTTTTTTGCTAGCAAATCTCATTGGTTAGTCTAGATTGTGTTTATACCAAGCTGGCACAACATAGCTCCCATGGAAAACTTCGAGGTGTCAATGTGAACGTGGAAGGTTATGGTCCCAATCTGGGGCTCTTAGGATTGGTGCAGTGGTTAGATCCTTCTTCAATTCTTCATATGCTTATTGGCATTCCTCAGTCCATTTGAATATTATCAATAGCTTATATAGAGGTCTAGCAATTAATGTATAGTTCAACATGAATCGTCGATACTATCCTGTATGGCCTAGGAAGTATTGAACTCCCTTGTAATCGGTGTTGGTGGTGGTAGGTTGACAATAACCCTAACTTTTGAGAAGTTAGTGGCAATGCCATTCTTGTAGATCATGTGCCCTAGGATACATCCATGCTTCACCTAGAATTGGCACTTCAAGGGGTTCAATGAGAGACGATATAATCTGCAATATTCAAAGATTGCTTAGAGTTTGTCTAGGTATTCCTTCCAACTTGAGTGAACACACAAGTTTTCAACAAACACTCCTAACTCTTGTCTAAGCATATCCTTGAATATAGCACACATGAGCCATTGAAATGTGGCTGGTGCATTTGTCAGCCCAATGGGCATGACTATGTAGGTGAAGACACTCCACTTGGTAGCGAATATGGTCTTATGCCTATCATCAGGATGTACTTGCATCTGATTCTACCCTGAGAAGCTGTCTAGAAAACTATAGGCCTCTTTACCAGCTACTCTCTTGAGCATATGCTCAGTGTATGGTAGTGGATGATTGTCTCCCTTTGTAGCAACATTGACTTTCTTATAATTGACACACACTCTAATCTTTCAATTCTTCTTCAGGATGATCATAATGTGCAAAACCCAGTCTGTGTGCTCAATTTCATAAATGAGGCCTGCTCTCAACAGCTTATTTGTTTCCTCTTTGACAGTGTGAGCATGCTTGGGATTCATAGGATAAGGTCATTGCTTGATCGGCGTTGCATCAGGTGTCATGGGGATGTTATGAGTCACTACACTCGCATCTACCCCTTTTAGCTCATCAAGGGACCAAGTGAATACATCTATGTACTCTCGTAAGAGAGCAATGAGACTCGCTTATTCTTGCTCACTCAAGTCATCAGCTATGAATACAAGTCGGCGAGATGTTTTCTTTTCCTTAGCTAGATTGATCTCCTTCACTTTGGCAGGTCCTTATATCAGCTCACTTGCTTGCCCTTGTCATTGGCTCCTAGAAAGATCACTATCTTATTGCCTTTTCTAAATTTTGTAAATTGTTTCAAGAGGTCTTGTAGCTTTCTCTGCTCTCCTCAGCTTGCAGTTCCCTTGACTGTCTCCTTCTTTCCTCCTTCATCCTTCGGTCCCTTAGGTGGACCGGTATGTCTCCCTTAGCACGTTTGGTATTAAGTGGTTGGGGTATCTCAGGATCATTGTCCGAGCTTAATTTTAACCTCAGAATCAAATTCTCCATCTTCGCTAGAAGAGGGAATCTCTCCTAGTGGTCGTAGCTCGAATGGTGATTTCATTCTAAACAATGGTACATCACTTGGTTGGACGAGGCCTGCTTGTTCGTAATCAATCGCTTATATGTGCTCCAACCATGTGCAATCGCAATCCATACGCATGACTCCTTTTTCAATTTTGAAGACGTTCTTCTTTTACAATTCGGAGTCTGCCCGTAATTTTTCAAGCACGTGTCCCTCGGTGTCATACTCTATTGTGTCAATCTCTCCTTCGCTCTCGTTCATTGAAGGGAAAACAATCCCTTATACTCATCGTCTGAATTGTCCTCATCCAATTGCTCATCATCCCCTAGGTCTTGATACTGTGTTTCCTTGTCATTGGTGACTAAGGCCCAATTGTACATCAAGTTTAGATCATGAACCTTGGTTCATTGCCACTTGGGTTCACCCAAGAGATCCTTGAGTGGTTTATGATTTGCGGTTGTCTTACTAGCTAATTTGTCCATTAGGTGCTCTAAGATCTCGTAGAGCTCTTATTTGTTGTTTGGGACATTGAATGTGACAGGGGTGGGTAGTCTATGAGGGCTTCTAGCCATCATACGAACTTGTACTAAGGGTTCGTTCGTGGGCTTACCAACTACCTTGGTAGCTTTTTTGTACTCCTCATTGTCTGAGAATGGCAGATCAATTGTGTCTAGCACATGCATCCAATCTCGCTCATCCTCAAGGAAAGGGATATACTTGGTCAGTGGCCCGTAAGATTTTCTAATCTGAGCATCACCCTTCAGCATGGTTGAGATGGTGTCTAGGTTAACTGGTGTAGTCTTCCAAGTATCCATCTCCACTCTCACCACTTCCGTTCGATTGCCTAGGAAGATGCCTAGGAAGTCTTATATGACTCGTGCATATTGCACATCCAAGGTTGGCCTAATAGGAAGTCGTAGTTAAGTCCTTTCATGACTATGAAATCTACAGAGAACTGGACTCATGCGATCTTCAATGGACAATTTTTTAGCACTCCAAATGGCTTTACCTTCATTCCATTAGCCACTATGACATTGAACCTAGCATTCTCGAAAGGCGGGTTACCCCAAGCTTGGAGCACTGTGTGGATAACCACACTGACTCTTGCCCTCGTGTCTACAATCCCTTTCCTCGTGGTATCACCGAGAGCTAGGACTGGCAAGATTGCATGCATCTCTATGCCTTCCTAGAAAGCATTAACATGTAAGGACTTGGGCATTGAGTGTAGTATCAAGCTCGCTATTTGCATTAATGTGTCATGGTCTTGCAAGTCACCTGCTATTTGCTCTAGTGATCCTTCTACCCACTTCTTTAACTCTTTCCATAGCGTCGGATGCTGCATAAGTAGGTCTCCTAAGCTCAAAGTTACAAGGGTGACCACTAGTGTTATCAGGATATTGTTGGTTGCTTGCTTCTCTCCTAATTATGCACTCCTTGGCTAATGGCCTTGACTAGTTTGCTGGCCCATAACATTCAAGCTCTGTTTGGGTGGTGCTAGTTGAGGTGCAGATGCATCTCTATGTTGTGTGGGAGAGACTGGCATGCTTATGCTAGAGAGATCATTGATCTCGTCCTCCAAGATGGGCTTAGTATCTTTTAGGTGTTCCTGGGCTTCTCTCACCCACTCCTTGACCTTTTCTATGGCTTTGAGTTGGAGCTTTGGATTGAGGTCTCCCCCACCTTAACACTCCCTTTCTCTGCAGTCTTTGGAGTGAATGTTTATGCCTCTACATCCATGAATTTATTTCCAACAAGTAGTGTTGTTGCACTCTCGGTTTAAGTGTGACCTTTTCATTGGTTTTCTTCTTCCTTCGTCTATGGCTCCTCTTCCCTATCGAGGTTGCATCTAGGTTACTAGGCCTTGGTAGTGATATGATGGCCTGCTTTGTATGTGCTCGAGTCATAACATGCAATGGGATGGGCATGGCCTCTCCATTGAGTGTCTCGACTCCGAACAATCCCAATGGTACTGAAGGTACAATTGCTGGGCTAGAGGGTGGTTTTCATTTAGGGCAATTAGAAAATAGGTAAGTGATTCCACACTTTGCACATCTGAGGTCAACCTTATCTCAGGTGGCTTACTCCCTATCAAGGTAGCGCAAAGAGATGTGTCCTGCTGCATGGCCATAAGTCCAACATGAAACTGCCCTCTTAAGCCTCTACATCTTCCTCTTCCTAATGCCATCGCCAGCACTAGTCAATAGTCCATGAGAACTAGATTGCCCTCTTCATCGTACGAGACATAAGGGTTCACATAAGGCTCCTCATCATTTGGCTCCTCCACATAGCGGATTGGAGTGTCACTCAGTGGATGGGTTATGAAAGGTTCACATGGCCTAGCTAAGCCTATGGATTGATCTTCATCGTAGAAATGGCCGGTTTCATGTTGTTCACTGTTGGAAGAGCCAATGGGGCTCCTCTCCCAAAGAAATTTGGAGGCCTATTCCTTAGGTATGGCTAGTTATAAGGCTGTGAGTATGGAAGTCTCCTTATTGGAGATTGCAATGCATGGCATCATGACTGAACCTACCACAATTGTTGCCGCAAGGTCAAGACCTAGGGTCCTGACACTCAACCCCGAAAGGTGTTTTCGCCACAATACACGCATTGGACATGTGGGCATGTAGGTCTTCTCATCATCTCTTATAGTTTGGCTAGCTCCATTTTTGTCTTTGCTAGCTTGACATTCCCCAAATGAAATGGGAATTCATTAGTATGGACTTTGTTGTTGGCCTACCCCAAGTTCAGGGAGGATACAATTCCATTATGATTGTGGTGGATATGCTTACCAAGGTTGCACATCTTATTCCTGTTAAGACAAACTATAAAGCCTAAGATATTGCAAGGTTGTTCATCAAGGAGATATTCAAACTACATGGGTTACCCAAGGAGAAATAAAAATAGAGAGGGGGAGAGAAATAGAGAGATGGAGGGAAGAAGTAGAGAGGGAGGAGAGATAAAAAGAGAGAGGGGGAGAGAAGGAAGGGAGCTTCATGAAAATTAGAGAGAGGGAGAGGGAGAGAGAAATAGAGAGATGGATGGAGGGAGAGGTACAAAGAGAGAGAGAGAGAGAGAGAGAGAGAGAGAGAGAGAGAGAGAGAGAGAGAGAGAGAGAGAGAGACAGAGAAACAATGAGAGAAAAAGATAGGGAAAGGAAAGGAGAGAGAAGGAAGGGAGAGAGGGAGCTTCATGAAAAATAGAGAGAGGGAGGGAGAGAAACAATGAGGGAGAGAGAGGGGGGAGAGATAAACAAAGAGAGAGAAAAGAAGAAAAAGAAAGGGAGAGAGAGAAAGGACGAGAAAAAGAAGGAAGGGAGAGAAAAAGGAAGGAAGAGGGAGGGAGAGACAAATAGAGAGATGGAGGAAAAGAGAAAGAGAGAGAGATATATATATATATTTATAGAGAGATGAAAGGAGATAGAAAAAAGAGATGGAGGAAAAAAGAAAAATACAAAGAGAGGGAGGGAAAGAGAGATGGAAAAAAATATAAAAATAGAGAGAGAGAGAGAGAGAGAGAGAGAATGAGAGAGGGGCAAAAGAGAGAGATAAAGAGAGGGAGGGAGACATTGCTTCCTATTTTTTTATTTTTTAAGTTTCTTATTTTCTATATTTACTTTTTTTGTGGAGAGATGGATGAGAAATAAATATAGAAGGGGACACAAATAGAGAGATGGAGGGAAGGATAAGAATAGGGAGTGAGAGACAAAAGTAGAGAGAGATGGAGTGCTAACCCCAATGCAAGATGAGAAAAAGAAAATTCAAAAATATGAAATAATGCGAAAAAAGGCAGCCAAGCAAAGGAATAAAATAGGAAATACCAAAAGAACAAGGGCGATTGCAAACGTGAAGTCGAAGGCAAAGGCACATTTTATAATGCAAAGGTGCTACTAAAATTTTGTAAAAGAGTCCCTCTTGGTGTGAATTGTAAAACATAGACGAGCATAGGTGAAGGGATAAGGTAACTAGAAGGGAATAGGTAAAGAGAACCTTGGCAAGTGCCCATTCATGTAAAAATGGGATGGGCGCCCAAGGGATTGAGGGCTTGTATATAAACTCAAAAAGTGAATAAGAAGCTCATTCTTTGGTGTGTGGCTAAAGTGGTCTCTTCTTCTTCTCTCCTTCTTTCTTGCTTGTGTGTGCTTGAGAGAGGGAGTGTGAGAGTGTGAGGGAGTGAGTGTGTGAAGGTGAGGGATAGTGGTGGAGCCCTCCATCTTCTCCTCTCTTCCTCTTCTATTCTCTTCTCTTGTCCCGCGCATGGCTATGAAGGATGGAGCTCAAAGGAGGAGGCTTGAGGTTGCTTGAGTTCGCATCTTGAATCATGGAGCTATTGGCTTGCTTGAGGGAGGAGGCTACTCATTCGGATACCAAGGTAAGCTCACTACATTCCCATAGGATCGAAGGCATGTCGGCTAGGTGAGAGATAACCATTTTTGCTCACTTGAAATGCTTGAAGTAATAAGCGCTCCGTGAGTCTTGGCGGTTGAGCATGAGTTCCCACTTCATTTTGGTTCCGTGCTGTCGGGATCAACAGATTCAAGCTTAAGCACTTGCACGCTTCAAATCGAGCATCCAAGTAGGGTTTCATCCCTGAACTAATGCTTGATATTAGTAGGAGATTTGGGGTTTTAATCTTCAAAACAAGTAAGTATTTTGGGTTTTTGATTAGTAGGCAAGTAGGATAAATCATTTCGGTATTTGGGTTTTGATTTTTGTTGCATTTAGAGTAGGATAGGATCAAGAAATCGAAGCAAATCGCTGTAGGGTTGTTGTTGTAAAACAAGCCCAAACAAGGGAAAAATGGGGAAAAAGAGTGCTTGAATGTGTTGTTGTCACAAGGGAAGAGATTACAGAGGTCAAGCCTAAACGAGGCAGGGGTCTAAGACCCCAGAGAGCCAAGGGTGAAGTTCATTTTTATCTACAATAGTGAGAGAGAGAGAGAGATCTAGAGCTCTCGACAAATTGATCGTCTTCCACATGCATTTTTTGCGTATACCAGGTATATACAAACCTTGTTCTTGGTCCATACTTGCATTTTGGAAATCCTTGTAGGTTTGAGTGTTGTAAATCATTGTGTGGAACCAATTTAGTTCCGTCACTACCTTCGCACCATCGGAGTCGAAGGTAGGGAACAGAGTTTGATTTTGGGCAATCGAACACTCAGACCTATCCAATCCATCCGATCGAAAACTACCGTCCAATTTGAAAAATCAAACCAACTGCGATCAAACAAACAATATCGGATTTGGACGATCGGCCATCAGCCACTCAAACAACCTACAATCAAATGCAAAAATTAGACAAGGTAGAATCGGACCAGTCCAAATCAGACAATTGGAAATCAGACCACCCATCCTCACTCAAACATCCAATTTTGAGAATCGAACGCTGCAGAATTGGACATCGTAGAATTGGACCAAAAATTTGACAATAAAAAATTATAAATCTAGCGCATCTCGAGCAAATCATAACACCTCCTTCAACATGAGAATCCTCCGAAAACCTTACAGGTGCATTTGACCTTAGAAATCACAATTGGGTAGCTAGAAATGGCCATTGATAGTCACATCAACTTTTAGCCCTTCTTAGAGCCACAAACTGACCTGCAGACCCCAATTAGATCTTGATTTAGCTGAAAGACGTAGCACAAACCCTAGAGACTAGTGAGAGCAGTTAACAACTGAGCCTAAATCTATATTTGGCACCAAGAACATAGACGGGAGTGCAGAAGCTGCATTTACCATTCTGCATTGCACTCCACATTATTTGATGCTTGAAGTGCACTTAAAAAAACTAAAAGCTTGATTTCACGCCGTGCATGGAAAGAGCATCATGACACACTGAGTGAATGTAAATTGAGGGCTATCTGTAAATAAGAAGACACATAGAAGGAACGACACCATTGGAGGCGCAAAATTTCCCGACTTAATCAACCTCATTGACAACTTGGTGGAGCAAGGGACTGCAGGTATGGTAGAAACTGGTACGAACTGCAAAAGCGACGAACTCGACTTGGGAGATTTCCCAGTTGAGATCTAGAAAATGATAAGTGAATACGATCTCCAAACCCAAATGGACCACCACAGTAGGCCATTAGAGGACATCATAGCGGACCTCGAAGAGGAGAGGAAACTAGAGTGAAAAGCCTTGCAAAAGCATAGGGGCATGCAACCAAGAGCAACAAGCTAGAAAATTGTGCCAAGACCAGTGAGTGTGGCCCTAGTCTATTTCTCTCCCCGCACCTCTTTCTCTCTCTCTTTCCCTTTCTTTGTTTCCCTCCCTCCATCTCTCTTTGTTTCTCTCTCCCCCTTCTCTCTCCCTCACTCCTCTCTCTCTCTCTCTCTCTCTCTCTCTCTCTCTCTCTCTCTCTCTCTCTCTCTCTCTCTCTCTCTCTCTCTCTCTCTCTCTCTCTCTCTCTCTCTCTCTCTCTCTCTCTCTAGATATCTAGATATGGCATCCGAAGATATATGCATGGATACATTTCAATCAGACCTCTTACAAGCGTATCAAGCAAAACATCGAAGCAAGGGAGTAAATGGCAAACTTGCTTATTACAATATGCATATCTATCCTTCGTGTTGGGAATCCTACATGCAGGTAGAGGCACACATGCAGTCATACATAGCCAACCCGCTCTCAATGGTATTTAGATGGCAGAGTATTGCACGACTTCAAACTCGATCACACACTTTATTGATCAAGATAGGTGCATGGATTAGATAGGTAAGAGAGACGAGGTTATGCAAGGTGTGTGGACTACAGAGTGTAGAATTAGAGGAGCACATGATTATGACATGCCCAACATATGCACACATACGGACTAACTTTGATATCCCTTTACAGGGGCCACTTCACCAGTTTTTTACCACTACTCCTATATCAAAGTTAGGGGCTCTCATCACCCGCATGTTATGCTTTCAGGAGAACTACACTGCATAGATCATTCATTCACCGTAGCTACCCCTTTCCTACCGTCTCTCCCTCTCTCTCTCTCTCTCTCTCTCTCTCTCTCTCTCTCTCTCTCTCTCTCTCTCTCTCTCTCTCTCTCTCTCTCTCTCTCTCTCTCTCTCTCTCTCTCTCTCTCTTTCATGAAGCCCCCTCTCTCTTCTCTCTTCCTCTCCCTTCCTTCTCGTTATTTCTCTCCCTCTCTCCCTCTCCCCCTCTCCCTCAAGGCATCTCTTCAAAACCAACCGTCACTATTAACCCATTCCCTTGTGGTGTGAGGCTTAGCCTAATGTGTCTTTCCTTGCCTACCCTTGGAATAGGCAAACGTAGTCATCAATACTAAGCTTGGTGAGACCTAGCCTAACATGGCTTTCCTTGCCTAGACTTAGCATAGGTAAGTGTAGCCAACCCTAGTGGGTTGGCATAATCTAACCTATAGTTAGTGTATGCTTTACTTAGCCTAAGTTTAGTAAGGCCTAGCCTAGCATGTAGGGATTGAATATTTACATATTCACTTAAAATCTTTTATAATTAGGGTGTGTGATTTCTATGTTAACATGTTTACATTGATTTTTTATCACTCTTGAGCAAGTAAAATATAACTTGAAAACTAGCTAAAAAGCCAACACACTTTTTAATTTTTCCAACAAGCCCACTGGGAGTCTGAGATAGCCCATGGGCTTCAAAATCTATGTAACTAGAACTAGAGGACCCGTAGTAATAAGCTCTCTCTCTCTCTCTCTCTCTCTCTCTCTCTCTCTCTCTCTCTCTCTCTCTCTCTCTCTCTCTCTCTCTCTCTCTCTCTCTCTCTCTCTCTCTCTCTCCCTCTCTCCCTCTCTCCCTCTCCCGCTCTCTCTCTCCCTCTCTCCTCTCTCTCTCTCTCTCTCTCTCTCTCTCTCTCTCTCTCTCTCTCTCTCTCTCTCTCTCTCTCTCTCTCTCTCTCTCTCTCTCTCTCTCTCTCTCTCTCTCTCTCTCTCTCTCTCTCTCTCTCTCTCTCTCTCTCTCTCTCTCTCTCTCTCTCTCATGTGTGTGTGTGGTAAGGTAGGCTTGCTGATTGACATGCACTCTGAATTTGGCATATGCATGTGATGAGGCATTCATGTCCTACCACTCAGTGTATATGTATATTAGTGTGTATATGGGGGGTCCATATATACATGTGTATCATAGAATGATCCATCCAATTTTTGTGAATTGTAAATTTGACAAGTGCATATCACAAGGATTGACAAGGCAATCCCCTACTATCATTCATTTTTTGTATGTGTATATGATTCACACACAAGTGTATGGGAGGGGAGATATCATTAATTGGCATGTGTTATATGTCATGAAGCAATTCTCCCTTGGCATATGTATGCTTCACAAGTGTATGGGAGGGGAGATATACTAACTAGAATGTGTTATGTATGTCATGGAGTGATTCTTCCTTGTCATGCATTACTTGCATGTACTGTATATGTATTGTGTTGTGTTATAACTTCTTGGATGATAGGTGGATTGGCATGTGTCATATATTCAACATATATGTATTGTGATACATATATCCTATGATGTGCATGAGTAAATCCAAAAGGTGCTTGTCAAATAGGCACTCAGCTATATGAATTTGGCAATTGAGTATCTTTTGACAAGTATGTCTCAGTCACTTGACAATATGTTGTGAACTTGACATAAAGATGTCATTTTGATTGTTACCATCTCCCTTTTCCCTTAGGCATGGACAAGCTCATGAATTCAGTCAAATAGTGTCCTAATGGGCTAGAAATAAATAAACCAATGGGCATTTGGTCATCTATTTAGCTAAATAATGTCCTGATACACATGTATTTAGCCTGAACATGTCCTCACATATGTGTTGCTTTATTTCAAATCTTGCAATGTTTTTGCATTCTTAAATTCAATAGTGAAATTATATATATGCAATTTTAAATTAAAGAATATATGTACCTTTACCAAACTTAAATTGAAATCTCACAATTATAGTTTTAATTGAATGTTACATGCAATTGTTAATTAAATTAAAATGCAGATCAAGGTTGCCTATGCCTAGCTACCTACATTTACTTGTACTTGCTACCCATAGGTAGTGGCCACCCATCACTATCACTTTATTTTTTATTATTTTCTCTCTTCTTTACTCAAATCTCCATAGCTATTCCTTTTCTCTCGCCTTTGCTCATGCTTCCACTCTTGCTCCACCTTTCAACTTGTATCAGATCGGGCATTTGAGGCACTTCATTGACATTGCATTTAGCCTAAAAAGAAGAGCTTGCTTAAAGCTTTCATGGTAGCCACACATTTGTCGCATGGCTTCTCCGATTAGCTCCACACCTTCCATGCTTATTACTAAGGACCTTCAAGGTATTGATTTGAATCTTCTTTAGTGAGCTTTGAGCTTAGCACCAGTAGCTAAACCCACAGGAGTAGCCAATGTGAATTGCATCTACTGGCTACCCATATTCTTGGCATTAGTCCACTTCTCTAGCTTATGCTTTGGCACCTGGGACTCTTGGGCATTACTCCTAGTATTGAAGGCTAGAACTTGAGCACCATTTCAAGTGCATATTCTTAGCCATTGACTATGCAAACAAAGCAAGATTGTTGTAACACTGTGGATAGCATGTATTCAAATACCTATGGTTCATGTAATGCTTATGGGACAAGTTTGTAACTCCTAAATGTTGGTTTGATTTTTGGACAACCTTCTCGGACTAATTAGAGCTTGAATAGCTCAACATTTGAAGAGTTTATTATTGTGGCAAAGTTTGGATAGTAAACATTCAGAGTGAATGTCTATGTATTGAATGCATATATGCTATTCGGGTATACGCTATATGGTTATATTGATGCTTTGCATTGTTGTTTATGCTCATATATGCTTATATTGAGCCCTATATCCTGGATTTGAGCTCGGCTAATTGCATTTGGGCACTGACTATCTGCTTCAATGATTTTCACTTGTAGACTTGAAGACATATTCAGGGTTTATGCTCTTGAATGTATACATGATGTAGTTTAGGTATCCAGATGCCACAAGCTCCTTGCATTGATCTTCCTTTGCTACTTTAGATGCTCAAGATTTTCTATAGTGGGAGTACTTGGTATTTTTACGTAGAGTTTGGTTCATTTGAGTCAATGGGAGACTATCTTATACTCTCTTAATTTATGCATACACTATCATTGCAAAGGTTTATGACTATGGGTTGAGTTTCCTTCCTTTGACTTGGACACCTTGCATCACTTGTTGTCAATGGGTTGTCAATGGTGGATACGTGTTTGGCATGCATTGTGGTATGTATCTATGTACTTGACACCTTAGATGCTTTGATAGTCTTTGGTACTTTGTGGTTTATTGCTAGTTGCACTGTACGTCTCGATTGCTATCCATATCTTCCTAGTGGTAGGAGGTTACTCTTTTACATGTTTGACTAAAGTTATATGTTGATTTATTGTAGTTTTATGGGCAGCCATGTTGAAAATAAGATTTGAGTGGTTTTTTCGAGAGTAGACACTTGTATTTAGCACTCTAGTGCTTCCTGCTTGTTAGACAACAATGTATTTGCTCAATCTCCCTCCTACTACTACACTTATTTGCCTTGGTTTTGGGAGTGACTTTCTATTATTACAATAGCTCGTATCCTTTTAATAGAAGGTGCTTTAGGCACTTCCAATGATAGTGTGGGAGTGACTTTCTATTATTACAATAGCTCGTATCCTTTTAATAGAAGGTGCTTTAGGCACTTCCAATGATAGTGCTATCTTCACATAAAGAAGTTGGATTGCAATAATTTTCAATATTGAAAGGAGATTGAAAGACTCAAATTTGGCAAGTATTGGTGAAAAAGAAGCAAGTTAAACCATTGAAATTAGAGGGCACAAAGCCAAAACTTTATGATGCAAAGGATTAGAATGGCTTGATGAGCTATGTAATTCTACCATCATTTTGTCATTTTCAATGTAGGTATACTTCAATACCATTGAGACTGACGATGGTGCTTATACATTATGGAAAAAGATTTGTGATCTCTATGATAAATAGAGTCCTATAGCTTAGCTATATTGCCTTAAGAAACTCATGGACCTTCACGTAAAGAAAGAGACATCTATATCTTCTTGTTTAAATGAATTTCATTCCATTTTGCATCAACTTACTTTGCAAGATCTTAAGTTTGAGGAGAATGTTGTCTCTTTCTTGCTTGTTACACTATCTAAGTGTCGACCTAAAATCGGGCCCAACACTAACTATAGGCACTAGACGAGGGCCTCTGTAACACTCACAAGACAACCCCACGTGGCCTTACGGCCAGGAGTGTCCAAGTGTACACTACCCTAATTGCTATTAGAGATATAGCATTTGTAATGAAATGTAGTCCAAAAATTTACCCTTCCCTTCTCCTCAGTGGGAGATCTCATACATCTTAGTATACTATACCACATAGCACAAACATAGGGAGGCAACCTCTTGGCAGAATCACCGTGGCCCCACTGCAGCTCTCCTACACCCCAGGGATGGCCCCAGGATGCGCTGCTTCAACATAAAGAACATACGAACATACTCCACTCCTTGATTTTGAACGATCCAGGAGACTTCAATGTTTCCTCACCAAGCACTTTCCCTAATAACTGATCATCTAGCCTACAGCAATGGTATCCTTACCCACTCCATGTTGGTAATTTATTAGGCAATCAAGTGTTATGCATCCAGTTTTTATACCATGTGCAGAAGTGTATGACCATTGTGTAAAACCATTTTATGATTAGAAATCAGCCACGTGGTGTGCAAAACAATCTTGTAATGATTTTCAATCTACTCGTCGTTGCTGTGTGTTGCTAGAGACTAGCACCAGTTTCCTCGTGCTACTAGTCTCCTTAATCTTAAATTATTATCGGCCTATATGCCATGCATAAACCAAATGAATCAAAATTTGATGTATTTCCAACAACCTCTCACTCTTACAATCTCTTTTTCCCCTTATTGTTTAGGTTTTGCAACGTTGCATAGGTGTAGGGTTCATTTTTGTGTCCTTTTTTATATGGAGAGCGATAAAAAACGCACTAAAACATACAAACATGGATGAGATGAGGCTTAATCCTCATGCCTCAATCTTATCACACATCCACAAACATGGATCATATTTTTTCTTATTTATTTATTGTGAAAAACCTAAATTTACCCATTTTTCTCTATTTATTTCTTCAAAAATTATGAAAAATCAAAATTGTGAGCTCTCACTGATCAAAAGAACTCATCTCCATTTTTATATTCATTTTTATTCCATGGGAACTCAAAACACTCACTAAAACCCCCAATTTTCATGATTTCTTCAAATTTGCACTTTGCGGGTTTCACGTGTTTTGAGGAAAATTACTATATCATTAAAAATTTTGGTTTTTTCTTTCATTTCAGAGATAATTCATCAAATACAACCAAGATCAATCATCATCAATCATTTTCTTCAATTGTCTTTCATCAAACAAAGAAAAAGAACACTTACTCATAGAAACCTATGTGTTCAAGGTACGTATCCCGAGATTGAGAGCCTGTTGACGCTTCCCTCTTGCCACTGAAGTGCTCTTCAGCCCTGATCTATGTCCTCTACCACTCCATCAGCATCGTTTGCTTCAAAATTTTCATCACCCCCACCCCCTTCTCCCTTTCATTGATGCATATCAACAACCCACAAGAGGAGAGAGGAGAGAGAAAGACTAAAAGAACAATTTTCTTATTCCTTGATCATATCCTGCATGATTATAGCCTTCTTCTTCCTCTCTATGTGTAGGCTGAGGATCTCTCTCTCTCTCTCTCTCTCTCTCTCTCTCTCTCTCTCTCTCTCTCTCTCTCTCTCTCTCTCTCTCTCTCTCTCTCTCTCTCTCTCTCTCTCTCTCTCTCTCTCTCTCTCTCTCTCAATCAATGTGGTATAAAGAGGTGCCAATCAAAACTCTTTTAAATCAAGCTTTAGACTTTAAACATTAAAAAAACTAGTTCAACCCCAAGAGTTCACACTGGTCGACAAGTGGTTTTTTTGGTTTTCGGGGCCCAAATGAACTCAGAATTGAAATCTGTTTGGCCAAGTGACTTCATGACATCAAACTCCATCAATTTAGGCATCATTCCACTCTTCTCAGCTTCCAAATCCAGTACCTGCTTTATAACGCTGAGCCTTGCGGGGATTAAATGGGGGGTCAAACAACTTTCGATCGATGAACCGAGACTTGCATTGTATTCTTGATGTTGAAATGCATCTAGGAAAAGTCTAGTTCAGCCATCTGCCACCACCGTTTGATTTTTCATGAAAATTGGCTCTTTAACACCTCTCGGACACTTTTCAACTCCAAAAATGGGATGCAGTGCTCCAAGAATGGGTCCAAATTGGGTCCTAAAATCCAGCTCTCATTGGCAACCACGAGATAGGGTAACTCAACCCGTCGTTGAATCTCACAAACAGATCTGCACATAAACGCAACCACAAAGAGCATCAAAGTGATACAAAATAGATACACAATAAAACCCATACCAACTCTCACCCTACCCCTAGCAAAACCAAGGCATGAAATCCAGGAGGAGTAGGCCTAGCATAATCTAATAGAAAGCCCAAATCTAGTCACTAACCGATTGCTCCAATATGGCCAAACTAAAAAGAACTATCAGAAGGGTCATCCTAAGTGGTAGTCTGAACTACCTACTTAACTGAGGACAACTCAACCATGAGATCCTCCTAGGCGAGGACTCCTATACTAAATGTTGATGGGCCACCCTCTTCAGGGCGTTGACTCCCTATTAGATTCTGTTGTTTTTTAAGGAAATCAACATCAACAACTATTTGTCTTATCGTTTGGAAATCATGTCAGTGTAGTGCTTCATCATTTTCTTAACTTCGCTAAGGGCATTTGATGCACTCTTTCAACAAGTCCTTGCTCTCATTACTAGGCTTGCCTATTATGTCAGCACCTTCCTTGCCTTTCCCTCGATGTTCGATGAGGTCACCCTTGCTAAAGGTTGTGACTATCCTCACACTCGGTAGTGTCAAGTGTATCCTCTCTGCTACGTAATCAGCCTCACACTTGGTCACCCTTTTGAAGGGTCTTCCTAGGACGGTTTATTTTCCACAATTAGCACCATTTGGAGGAACATGGAAGAGGATAGGCAAGCTTTCAGTTTCAATACTTACAAGGATTTTGCACTTCCCTATAAGTGCTTGTGAGTGTCCCCCATAAGGACTAAGAGTTGCATTAGTTGGTGTGAGCTCTGGTTGGCCTAGTAGGGTCCATGCGTCATAGGTCAAGATATTAAAATCAGCTCCTTCATCAATGAGGGCATTGATAGTGTGCTCTCTTTTCGCGGTGAGTTTGACCCTAAGATAAGCAGGCGATACTATGTCTTCTTCTTCCGGGTCTTGGCTTATAAATTTAAGCCTTCTGAAAAATGTCCTTGAGTCCCCAACAGCATGACGAGATGTGGATTCTCCACTGATGTCTTGGATCGTCTGTGCAATGATATTCAAGGTGCATCTATCGTTAGGACTGTCATATCTAGTCATCCTCGCAGTTCTAGCTTGATGTTGTTGCTTTCCACTTCGACTAGATGCAGTCCGAATGCAACACATACATGTTTTTGCGATGTGGCCTTTTTGCCCTTGTTGGCTAGATTGCCCCATTGAGGTTCTAGGGTCTCTTTTTGTCTTTGTTTGGGTATGGGCTTTTGGTTGCTCCTTTGCTTATGAGGATCTATGCTTGTGTAGAGCCCTTACTACACTAGGATCTAATTTGGAGTGGAGGGGGCAAAGCCCCCCTCTCCGGGGGTCCAGAGGAGCAATCCCCCTGGCCTGTAGGGCCGTTATGGTAAATGCCATGCGCAATTTGAAGGACTGTTTACAGCTAAGTTTTGAACTATTTGCTCTAGATTTCAACCAAGTGATAGATCTATAATGTGGTTTCGGCTCTATATGGTCTCTCAGTCAGTTTCAGGGTCTACAGGTTAAAATTTGAAAAAATCCAAATTCGACCCAACAGGTTCGAAAAACAGGGGCCAAATGCCCGATTCGGCCCATTCGAATGGCCGAGGGCCGAATGTAACTGGTACGAGTGTCGAATTCGGCGGGTGTCAAGTGGCCGAGTGGGCCGAGGGCTGACCGAGGGCCGACCGAGGGCCGATAGGTGAATTCAGCCAGGCCGAATGGTAGCTTATCCGAGTGGGGTTGGGTCGAGTCGACAGGGCTGAGGGCCGAATATCAAGTTGGTCTGAATGCTTGATTCGAACGGGCCAAGCGGAGGGTGCCCAAGTAAGATGGGCCGAATGGTTGATCTGCCGAGGGCCGATTCTAGGACTCGGCCCAAAATTACTATCGCTCGGACAGCAGGCCGAACGTGACGCAATTTTGGCCGGCACAACAATAAATCACTTGAATCACATGATTTAGGTCAGGGCCTATCACCCGCACCTCCAGATCAAAGCTATGGGTGGAGGGGAAGAGTTGTATATACCTAGAATAGCTAATAAACTCCAAAATGCAAATCGGCAAGCAAATCAAACCCTCTTGCCCTGTTATGACAACAAAAACCCTAATGCTTATTTTTCTTCTTTTTCTTTATTTTTTCCTACCCTAATGCATCCAAATCACAAAGCAAATACCTACACTACTCCACCATTCTTTTCCAAATCCAAAAAACCAAAAACCTACTTGCTAAGGAGATCGAATACCTCTTCAAACTCCCTCACTTCCTACCTATCTACCTCAAACACCAGTTCAGGAAAAACCCTACTTCAATGCTCTATTCAAAGCGCACAAGCGCTCAAGGCTTGAATCCATTAGTCTTGGAAACGAATTCAAAATGTAGGAGCTCTCGATCAACCGCCAAGACCCACGGACCACTTATTGCTTCAAGCGTTCCAAGCCGAGCACTAATGGCTACCTCTCATACCCAATGCGCCATCCATATCTATAGGTGTCCATTCCGATTGAGTTACCTCCTCTCTCGCACACTCCGATAGCTCCACGCTCCAAGTGCAAGCTTCAAGAAAGCTCCATCCCCAAGCTCCACGCTCCAAGCTCCATTGCCGCGAGCAAGACAAGAGAAGAGAAAAGAAGAGAAGAAGAGAGGAGAAGAGATGGAGAGCTTCTCCTCCCCGGTCCCTCACCCTCACACACTCACTCCCTCACACTCTCACACACACTCTCTCAAGCACAAGCTCAAGCTAGCAAGAACAAGAAGAAGAAGAAGAAGAGATGAGCCACTTTTGGCCACACACAAGAATGAGCTTCTCATTCACTTTTCAACTTTATATACAAAACCCTAAATCCCTTTTGGGCGGTCATCCCCTTATCCCCTTTTTTACATGGTCGGCCGTAGCCTAGGCCCTTTTTCCCATTGTCCTCCTATCTTCCTAGCTTCCTTCATATCGCCCATCTACCTTTACAAATTGCACAGGTGAGAGCCCAACACTCTTAAAATAAATCATGGTGTACCTTGCGCTTTTTCACAAAAGTATAGACTCGCGCTTTTTCTCGTGCACCTTTTTCCTTGATTTAGGACTTTTCTACACATCTTGTGTTTCCAGATTCTTCTTGGTGCATCTTTGTCTTTTGTTTCACTTTTGCCTTGGCCTTGTCTTCGGCTTTAGATTTTCCAACTTTTCCACCTTGTTTGTTTGAGGGTTAACAACAAATCACTGACACAGAAATGAACTACTTCACAATCTTGAAAGGGAAGGGCTAGCCATGGTGTTTGCTATTAAGAAATTTCAACATTACATTCTCACTACACCCTTTACTTTCTTTGTTGATCATCAAGCATTTCTTTATCTAGTGAACAAACTATATGCAACAAGACCCATTGCTCAATGGTTACTTCTACTATTAGAATTTGACCTCTGTGGTAGTACACAAGGGCAAACAACATTACATGGCAAACCATATGTCTTGCATAACCATAGGATAAGCAGCTGTGTAGATGACCTGCCTGACGCACATCTATTTAGAATGTCCAGAAAAAGAGATTTGTTTAGAGTAGACCTTACACCTTGTTGGGTAGATAACATAGTCCACATCCTAGAACATGGATTACTTGAATGTCCAATTGAGAAGGCTAGGCTAAAACGTCTCATTCTAAGGATTCAATCCTATCAATTGATTGTTGGCCAACTCTACCAATTAGGACAAGATGAATTGTTGAAGAGATGTATCTGTGAGCATGAGATGCATGATGCACTTGTAGAATCTCATGGCAAAATAGATGGAGGATATTTCAATGGGGACACTACAGCACATAAGGTGCTCTAATCTCAATTGTGGTGGCCTACACTATAATGTAGCCAAGTTTGTGAAGTACTGTGATGAGTACTAACAAACCAAGGCCCCTATTCATAAGGATAAGATGGAGTTGAGCTCGATAATATCACGTAAACCATTTGAAAAATGGGGGATTGATTTCATCAGTCCAATCAGCCCTATAGCACAATACTCACAAGTTTGGTACATAATCATAGCCACAAACTATCTCACCAAGTGGGCTAAAGGTCGGGCGACTCAAAAAAATGATGCTAGGACCACTCCCAAATTTCTTTGGGAATAAGTGATATCATTGTTTGGATGTCCCATAGAATTATTCAATGATCAAAGCATGCACTTCATCAATGAAGTGATTTCTCACTTATTATCCACTTTCTTGATAATCCATCAAAAATCCTTACCATATTACCCTCAAGCCAATAGTCAAGCTAAAGCCACAAACAAAATCCTAGTGATTGTCCAAATCAAGGTGGTCTCTCCCTCCCGTAGTAGTGATTGGGACAATAAGCTAATGGCAGTATT
Source organism: Lygodium microphyllum (assembly GCF_053477565.2). Classification (NCBI taxonomy): domain Eukaryota; kingdom Viridiplantae; phylum Streptophyta; class Polypodiopsida; order Schizaeales; family Lygodiaceae; genus Lygodium; species Lygodium microphyllum. The sequence continues at coordinate 23,817,954 of NC_141155.1, read as the reverse complement.
ATGGACTTACAAGATAGCCTACAAAATGGCCATTGGACAAATATCATTCAAGCTGACCTATGGATAAACCAATCTTACCAATAGAGTTCTTCATTCCAAGCTTGAGAATAGCAATCCAAGAGAGATGGGATGGCAAGGAAGCATGGACAAATCGCTTGATAGAGAACTAGAATGCTTGTGCGAAACCCGGCTCATTGCAACCCATGCCCTAATCTGTGAGAAGGCATGATGCAAGAGTTGGTTTGACAAGCACATCAAACAAAGTGACTTTGAACAAGGAGACTTAGTGTTGTTGTACTCTGTAAAGGATCACAAATAAAAGATAAAGTTCAAGGGGTTGGGATTCTTCAAAGTCTGTAACATCAATAGAACAAGCAAAGTGGAGCTTGAAACCCTAGAAGGAGAGGGTATAAGCATTTTCAATGGCAGTTGTATCAAGAAGTACTATCCTCCATGACACCCACTACACGATCCTCTAATGATAACACCACCTATGAATATTAGAGTGGCAACTATCACAAGCATAGAGGATGAGGAAGAGGAAACAATAGCACCAACCTACTTGTGCATAATGGTAAATGCCAAAAAGGAAAATACCTTTGATGCATTAATTGACAAGGGAGCTGACAACAACATCCTCACATATAAACATTGGACCCTCATTGGTCAGGCAGCTGGCCCCACCAAGTGCAACCAACTAATGCTAAACTCAGACCATCTAGGGGTGAGAGCCTCCCCATCATCTTTTACATATTGCCTAACAAAAAAGGTATTGGCAAGGAATCGCTTTTGGATCACATTTTCAAGAAACAAATTCATTTATGTTGACTACCACTCTTAGCATATCCACCTTGCCATAGGCAATGTTAAGATAGTCACGCCTTTCAAAGTATTGTGGCTTCACCAAAACCCACACCACCACTGGTAGTTAAACCCAATGTCATCCCTAAGGAGGGGGTAGTGAACCTACACAGATGTCCAATGGGAAATACTTGCAACACTTAGAAGCCTTGACCAAAGCTGCAATTCAAATAACCAAGTGGGGTCCCAAACAAAAATCGCAGCCTACCAAGGGCACATCCTCAAGATTTCATGGCCCTCATGTCCCATACACTAGACCTAAGAGAAAAAGTTGGCATTATTTGAATAGGCAAAGGACCAAACCACGATGGGTGCCAAAAGCCCTATTGTACACCCAAGGCTTGTATGACAGCAACACCTTGGTGTGGTTGCCTAAATCCACGAACGCCACAGTTGCCCATCCACTACAACCTTCCACCCAACATCCGCATATCGATGAGCTAGCAGAGCAGGAGGTAAAAACTATAGTGAAAAAAAAGAGGCTCAACCCATGAACACTCAATGGGTCTCTCACCCAAAAGTCAGCCCACTACTAATGGGCCTTGCCCTAATATCTCCAATGCACCACCCACTACACAAATAGAGAACCACATAGCCCCTAAACCACAAGCTTCATCACAAGCAATAGATAACAAACACTCCAATGACAAACTCATAGAAAAGGCCGCCATAGCTCAACAATCCAATCCTGTCAAACCCCACAACTACCCATAGGACTTAAACCATCTTATCAATGCTAATCAATTCTCATATCGGCATCCAATATGTCCATGAACACAAGAGATGACTTAGTGACCTATATCAAACAATTGGCCTCAACTTTCACACTATTTGCTCAAAGCTATGAATGCCTAGACCTAGGCCTACTTGACAAACACATAGCAAATTATGTACACTCTTTGCCTTATTCTTGGGAGGAATTTGAGTTCATATTCAATAAAACTCTCATGATTGCAAAGGAGTTGATTGCCACTAAAATCTCCCGAGAAAAGTCTTAAATCAATAGTTCATCAGGTCCTTCAAGAAAAGCCGAGTTCCAATATTACCCGATGAACTTGATGAGCTGAAAAAGCTAGCTAAATCCAAATCTGATTTTCTACGAAAATGATACTTCCTTCACATCCAATGGAAACAAGAGGGTTGTCAAATCATGACCAATGTCGAGCACAATGATGCACCATCAAAACTTCTAAATATGATCCCACCTACGTGGCCCCAACTTTGTTTAGAGTACTAGCCATGACAAATCATTAGAAGAAAATGTCATGTTGAGTCTATACTTAGGTAGGATCCTGACAAAAGAAGAACTTCATGTTGCTAGCAAAATGAAATCAAGTGATCTCTTAACCAACATCCTCACCTATATCACATATGTGGGCATTCACCCACAAGATATGGACTATCAGGCTACATTAGAGTATAACCCACACTTCTGTGATTGGCTCTTGAAACACTAGAGCACCTCAAGAGCATAGCAAACACCCTTATCCCTTCATTCTGCAATCCTAGGAAGGATTCTCGTCATTCCAAGAGGGGAGGAAAGGTGAAAGGTGAAGTAAGGTGGAAGGTAAATGTGAATAGAAATATGATTGAACTCCAAAGAGAAGGATGAATTGAATTCTCCTTTAGTGAAATTTTTCTTCACGAAGTTCTCCTGTGGAATGTATGGATTGAATAATATGAAAAATATTTTCATTCATTGGGTAATATTTTTCACTATTTGATAATGTTTCCTTCTAACTACTTTGTTTTTAAGCAAAAATTGTCCTTCAAAGAAAACTCATTGTGAGCTATTGTGCTATTAGGAACCCAAATGGCAAGGCTACCATTTATTGAGGAAGAACGAAACAAATATTACCTAACCATGGAGATGCAAGTGTTCAACCAATTGCAATATCAAAGCATACACAACCTGGAAGAGCTCGTGGCAACTAATTAAGGATGCAGCCAAGTAGATTGTCGAGTAAGCAATCTAGCCAAGTACCTAGAGAAGTTTAGCCAATAGATAGATCACAATAGGTGCACAAAGTTCCTCATATCCTTCAATGCCAAGAAGAACAGTGGTATAGTGATGATCAAGCAAGGAGATGTAACCAAGAGCGTGGAAGTTATGCTCAGCTCAAAGTTGGTGGAGAAAGCTCTAGGGTTGGTGGACAAGCTAGAAAAGAGGCCAAAGAGAGATGTATACAACATGCTGGGGATGAACAAGCAGGAAGTGTATACAAATGACAGACATCCCTGATCCTATTATCAAGTTGCAAGCCAAGATTGTGCATCCTCTCTTTTCAAGCCAGAGGTAGAATGCACTCACGAATAAAACAGGGGTACCACTGCTTGAGAGCCTCGCACCCAAGGCACTGGACAAGGTGAACCTAAACTCCTATGTCTGAACAATAATCTAGGCATCAGTTAAAGTACTAGCCTCAGCCCTAAGAGCCACAGGCAGAGAATCCCTAGTGAGACAAGGGCTGAGTCAAAAAGGAAAAAGCCAACATCTAAGGCATCAAACGTAGGTTTTGGAGGAGTGTTAATAGCACTAATCCAAGAGGCCATGGGGGAGACGGACAAAGAAGATGAGGGGGAGGAAATGCCAAGAAAAATTCCAATCCATGAGCACCACTCACCCATTCCAATGAGCCCTCTAGTCTCTTTCTCCATAAGAAACCTTGGAGAAGAAGAGGCTAGCAGAGTCTAGCAAGAAGAACTAGAGCAAGGAGCTAGAATGAGGGAAACTGACCACCAAACTCAACAACAAGGAACTTCAAGCAAGAGAAAGTCTTGTTCTTACTCATGTGGATAGTCTTGCAATAAGTCTCATGGTCATAAGTCCGCATTGACTTGTCATTATTGTGGAAAGGAGGGTCATATTCAGCCGTAGTGTCATAAAATGCATGATGACAAGTGCAAGGAAAAGGGAAAGGGCAAAGTGCAAGAAAGAATGATGATTGCAACATTGTCCCCAGTAAGTCCAATGTCAAGATTGAAGATATTAATGTCGTTAGATTGATTCGGACAATGATTACATACTTACATCTTCTTCTCTTAATGTTTCATAGTTGATTGATTCCTCATCCACCTATGCTCATTGTTGGTTGATTGATTCAGGAGCTCCATTTCATGTTACCTCTCATCAAGAGTGGTTTCATTCCTATCACAACATGACTGGATTAGTTAGATTAGATAACGACTTGGCATTGGATATTGTTAGCATTGAAGATGTATAACTACAATTTGCAAAGCCTACTCTCTATTGAACACTTTAATGATGTAGGTTTCTTTGTATCTATTGGTGATTTCTCATGGAAGATTACATGTGGAATCTTAACCTGGTAGTACGAGGTGCCAATTTTGGCACTCTTTATCCCTTACTTGTATCTCGATCTATCAACCATATTTTAATAGTGGCTATAGTATCATATGTATTATTATGGCATCATTGCCTTGGGCTCATGTCATTAAAGGAAATGAAAATGCTTACCTATTAGTAGTATCTTCTACCCCTTGACTATAAATGTTTTGATTCTTGTGATCATTGTCTTTACAACAAGCAAACACATAGTTTGCATAAGAAGTATGGCATTGCACACATGGGTGGCTCATTGGCTCTTTTACATTCTAAAGTTTGTGGACCTAGGACTTGTTAAACGTTAGGTGACATGAAGTATTTCTTTATTTTCATTGATGATTACTCACATAAGGTCTGGGCATACCCCATGAAGCAAAAATCAAAAGTATTGGCTACACTTTAGCATTGGCTTGCTTTTATTGAGAACCAATTTGGATATAAACTAAAATGCCTATGATTTGATAATGGGAGTGAGTATATATCTAAAGCCTTTGAGTAGTTTTATGATAATGAGAGGGACATTAAGCATTAGTTGATCGACCGTACGACCCACCCCAAAATGGTATAGTTGAGCACATGAACAAGACAATTCAAGAGAGAATTCATAGTATATTTAGCCATGTAGGCTTACTACAGCACTTTTGGGCTAAGGCAGTTACTATTATTGTACATTTGATTAGTCAATCTCCATGCATTGCTCTTGACTATCAGGCTGCAAAGGAAGTATGGTCTGAAAAACCTCCATCATATACTCATTTACGTATCTTTAGCTATAAGGCTTTCTACCATATTCCCGATGACAATCCTAATAATTTAGATCCTAAGTCAATGAAATGCATCTTTCTTGGTTATGGGGATGTAGGTGAGATGGGCTATTACCTATAGCATCCACAAGCTCAAAAGGTCATGCACAACCATGATGTTGTTTTCCATGAATAGAATATGCATAAGCAACCTGAGCAAGTAGTTGAGGTCCATAGGGTGATATCTCAAGAGGAGCCTCTTGTTATTATACAGCCAGCTAGATAGCCTGTAATAGTAGCTAATGATTCCAATGGCCCATGACTATGATGTTAGACGGGATATACATGCCACATAGCCTATTTTGCAATGGTCTACTAGAGATAGATGTCTGCATGATTGGTTTGTACCATCCATGGATTATGTTATGGTGATAGATGCTAGTGAGCCTCTTACTTATGATGAGGTCATACACAAAGGTAATAGTCACTCTTGGAAGAGGGCTATGCAATTAAAGTATGACTCATTGTAGAAAAATCATATGTGGGATTTGGTTCCTTTGCCTAATGGAAATTGTGTTTTGCCATGCATGTGGGTGTACAAGTTGAAGAGTACCCTTGGATGCCTTAGGCTAGCATATAGGGCCAACTTGATTGCCAATGGTTTTAAGAAGAAATATGGGATTGACTTTGATGAAGTCTTCTCTCATGTAGTCAAGACAACTACCCTACACTTAGTTTTGGCCTTGGTTGCATAGTTAGATATGGATCTTTATCAAATAGATGTAAAGATGGTTTTCTTAGATAGGGACATGCATGATGAGATTTATATATAGTAGCCTAAGGGCTTTAAAGGAAAAGACAAGGAACACTTAGTATGCAAGTTGAGAAAAAACCTTTATGGCCTTAAACAAGTACCTAGGGAATGACACCACAGGTTTGATGCTTTCGTGCATTCACAAGGATACACCCATAGTAATATGGATCCGTGTTTATATAGGAAGATGGCCCATGATGGCAGCCTTATGATTTTGGTACTCTATATGGATGACATGTTGATTGTTAGGAGCACTCATTGATGAGATGGATGCAATGAAAACTTGGCTCAAGAAAAAATTTGAGATTAAGGAAATGGGACAAGCCTCACACATTCTTGGTATATGCATTGCATGTGATTATTCTAAGGGGCTCCTTTACTTGTCATAGAAGGAGTACATCCAAAAGGTCCTTGAGTGGTTTCATATGCAAAATGTTAAGCCTATTGGCTATCCTTTACCTTCTCAATGAAGGTTAGTCATGCCAATTATATGCAATCTGATAAGCAAAAGGCTGAGATGGCTAATATCCCTTATGCATTTGTAGTGGGTAGTTTGATGTATTCCATGATAGCCACTCAACTTGACATAGCCTTTGCAATGGGAGTTATGGCACACTATATGGCTACACCTAGCACACGGCATTAGGATGCCATGAAGGGTATCATGAGATACCTTAAAGGCACAAAAGATATGTGTATATGTTATGGTGGTTAGGATATAGGAGTCATAGGGTTAACTAACTCTTATTATACAAGGCATGCGTACAGTAGGAAATCCACCTCTAGTTATATCTTCATCTTTGCTAGAGGTGCTATTTCTTGGATGTCCAAGGTGTAGAAATGCATGGCTACAAAGGAAAAGTACGTTGCAACAGTGAGGCTTGAAAGGAGGCCCTTTGGTTAGGTCATCTGGTGGTAGACTCTGGTATTCATGATGTGGTCCCAACACTGTGTTCAAGTTCTATCAGTGCTATTCAATTGGCCAAGAATCTAGTCTTCCATGCAAAGACAAAGAACATTGAGGTGTGTTACCACTTTATTAGAAAGGTCATTGAGGACAAGTCCATTGAGCTTATCTACTAACCAAAATCCAGTAGATTTGCTCACTAAAAGTCTCTCGGCTGAATATTTTACCTTCCTTAGAAAGATGATGGGTGTTGGATAAGATGATGTCTTTCCTCATCCTATTGTATTTTATGTATAATTGTACTTTGTCTTTTTTTTTTGTTCTCTCCTCACTAGATGTATATTCATCTTTAAGTGGGAGGTTGTTGGGGGTAAAGGCACATGTGCCTAGGCTGCCCATATATCCACTAGACTAATAGTACTTACATACCTGTACATTGCATGTGGTAGGAGCTCATCACTATTACTTCATTCTTGATTCTTTCAGTGACTAATGAATAAGGGAAGGTTGATTAGAAATTGTGAATGTTGGAGTTCCCACATCTTAAGTCTCTCTCTCTCTTGCTTTCTTGCTCCATCTGCCATAGCACACACCTCCATTGCTTCCGCTTGCTTGTGCTCCCACTCAAGCTTTTACCTTCAATGCAGATAGTAGAAAGTCCACCTTTATGTTTGTCTTTACCTTTGCTAGAGGTACTATCTCTTGGATGTCAAGGATGCAAAAAATGATATTATCTACTATTGAGGCTGAGTATATTATTGCCACTAAGACTTGCAAGGAGGCTCTATGGTTAGGCCATCCAGTTGTAGATCTTGATATGACTATGACTCTTACATTGCATTTAGATTTGATGAGTGCCATTTAGTTGGCCCATAATGCAGTTTTCCTCATGAAGACAAAGCACATTGAGGTGCACTATCACTTCATCAAGGAGGTGGTAAAAGATAAGTTGATTGAGCTTCTCAAGATCCCTACAGTTACAAATTCTATAGATCTACTCACTAAAAGTCTCCCAGTGGAATGTTATATCTTTCTTAGGAAGTTGATGGCCATAGGATGAGATGCCATCTTTCCTCATCCTTTTGTACTCTATGTACATGTTGCACTTCTCTCTCTCTCTCTCTCTCTCTCTCTCTCTCTCTCTCTCTCTCTCTCTCTCTCTCTTTTAAAACTCCTTATTTAGGCACATTCACCTTTAAGTGGGAGGTTGCTGGGGGTTGAAGGTTTCATGTACCTAAGCCATCTACATTTACTTGTATACAAGACTCACACATGTGTACACTCCAAGTGGTGTGCACCCATTACTATCACTTTATTCTTTTTCCTTTTAGTGGCAATAGAATAAGGGAAGCTAGATCACACATTGTGACTATTGAAGTTTCCACACATTGGTCTCTCTCTTGTTTTCTTGAACCTCCAAATCTCTTGCTTCCACTCATGTTTCCAGCTTTTGCTAGGTCACATATTGTGACTATTGAAGTTCCCACACATCAGTCTCTCTCTCTTTTGCTTGAACCTCCATAGCTCTTGCTCCCTTATTGCTTTCAATTATGCTTCCACCTTTCGCTCACCTTTCACTATGATTTATGTAACACTCGCTCATCCCATTTAGTCATACATCCTAGATCAATAATTTTTGTTTCAAGTTATTCATGGCAATGGTGTGTTAGCCACCTCATTCTTTTTAATGCACAAAAATCAACTCAAAACTAAAATAGAGATATTAAAATTGGCTTCTTTGATAACTTTTTCAAGTATTAAAATTTTGTGATAGCAGAGTCTACGATCAACAAATAGTGTTTCCAAATGGCAAGAATATGAGATACATGCAAAAATCTATCTAAAAGTTAATTGTTCTTACTTGATCATCATGTTTAATCTTTAATATTGTAGAGATTGAAGACTATAGCATTCAATTGTTGTAGGGGTCTTATTATAGGGGTTGAAGAATTTTCTCTAAGGAGATTATTTAAGAAATTAGAGAATTTCCATTGGTTGTTTAACTAGCTAGTTTGTGAATCTCTTGTGTTAATAGTAGAATGATTCTAAGGCAGTTGTTTCTATCTCCCATTCTTTTTCAATTGCAAAAGGTTTTCCTTTTCAATTGCTACTTTCGTTTGTTTTTAAAACTAATGAAGTCATAATAGTGTAGAGTATATAGATTATCTTCAATATGCTAGAAGCAACCCCTCTTCACATTACTTTTGTTTCTTTTATTTTACATGACCATCTTTCCAACAATTCAAGCAATCATCTTATTGTTGTAGTTAACTACACAGGTTGGTGCCACACTAGCATTGCCATGTCATCACACCAGCTCATTGAGCCATGACACCTCCCCCCACGAAACAAATAGGCATGTGTTAGCATGGATGTTTCTTTTTTGGAACTTGTAGATTTAGAAGATTGTGTGGTGGTGGGCAGACTTGGCTTTGTTCTCTTTGGCATGTTTGTTGAGGCACTTCCTACTCTATCTACTTGTGGCTACTCTTTGCTTCCAACATGTTGCTCTACTATCTCTATTATCATTGGGCTTTGTTCAACTAGTTGGCAACTTGTCTAATGTTGTTTTCCATGCTTTCTATTTACTTTTGTTTTTCTTTATGGCTAACACTTGTTGTTTGGTTGTTATTCATGGTTGTTGCAAGTTGTGGAGTCTTTGTCATCGTTGCCACTCCTTGTTCTAGATTTTGAGTTTTTTGTGCATGATTGTTGCTCTGATAGGGTTTGAAAAATGGCTTGATTGCGCATGATTGTTGCTAAAGAAGGGTTTGAAAAATGGCTTGATGTGTTGTACATGAGATGTTGTTGATGTCCCTTTTTATAAATGTCTTGCTTCATATGTGTATTGCCTGATTCTTTTTGTGATTTTGTAACCAATGGTGCATGAATGATTCTGAAAGGCCTTTTCCATTGTATGGGGAAATAGATGCTGACTATGTTGCCTTCTTTGTATTTCCTATGGTGGTGATGTTGATCATGTACTCTTTTTTGTCATTGTTTGTGCTTGTGATAGATTTTGATGTATGGCTAACCTTATCAATGGTTGTTTTTTTGATAGGGTGGGGTACCGTTTGACATCATTTGCATGTTTGGATTGAATCTTCGTGATCGCCAACTTTGGTGGGAAAACAAGATCAGTGCCAAATAGTGCTTTGAAGGGACTTATCATCATTGAAGCTTGTATTGAGATACAATATGCATGAGTCATACATAGTAGGATATAATCATACTTTTGGTGTAATGGATCAATGTATGCTACCAACATTTATTTTACAATTCTATTTAGTCTCTCTCTTATCCTGTTTGTTTGGGGATGATAAGATACTGTAAAAGCTTGTTTTATTCCCATGTTTTTTGCCAACACTACCATGACTTCACTTTTGAATTATTGGCCTTAATTTGAAAGTATTGTTCTTGGAGATGAATGTTGTAGGATGACTTTGTCTAGCATGAATTTTGCTATTGTTTTTGTTGAAATGTCTCGAATAGCATGTGTCTCATACCATCTTGTCACATATTTTGTTAGCACCACAATATACTTGTTTCTAGAAAGTGTCTCCAAGAATGGGCCAATGATATCTTAGCCCATGATTTCAAATGGTGCTATTTCTTTTATTGGTTGAAGCTTGCTACCATTTGTCGGTGGACTTTTGAATGCTTAACACATTCTGCAATCTGTAGTACATTGGGCTATCGTGCTACGTGCATTTGAGGCCAATAGTATTTCCTTCTTAGTTGAGCCGATAGTCCCAAATGTCCAAACATTGGATGTTTGTGGTAATAGTTCATGTATGTGCTTTGTAATGACTTTGGGATAAAAAATCATGGCTCTTTTTCCTCTTGGATGTAGTATAAGAGATTGTCTTGTATTTGAAATCTTTCTATGTTTATTGGATGACTACTATTTTTAATATTGAGTACCATGTCTTTGATCTTATCAACTTCTTGTTGCATTTTTGCTAGAGTGTTACCATTCATTGGGATTTGGCATACCTGGGTATGCATGTTTGGATTTCTTAGCAAGCAATTAACTATGACATTTTCTTTACTAAAATTTGGTCAATTTGTTGTCTTTTGCATTTCCTTTTTTAATTTGCTAGAATCTTTGTTCATGGTGTGGTGTCCATATTTACTTGTTTCCTTTCTTCAATAAATTCCTCAAAGGTCGTGTCTTTGCAGCTAAGTTGGGGATGAACCTTGTGGAAAAGGTTACTAATACCATAAATCTTTGCAGTCTTTTGGCTATTGTAGGTCTTGGAAACTGTTGGATTGCATTGATTTTGGTGGGGTCAATACTGATCCCTACTTGTTGAAATGATAAATCCCAAGAATTTTAAGCATATTGCTCCCAGTTTGCATTTGTGTGGTTGAAGTTGCAAATTGTACTTTTGAATCCTTTCCAACACCTCCTTGATATCTTGCTTATGCTTGTCCCAAGTTTCTTTGTGATTGAGTATGTCATCTAAATATATTGCCAATACCTTCTTATTTATGAGATCTTTGAATATCTTGTTTCCCATTCGTAAAAATGTGCTCCCAGCATCACTTAGCCAAAATGGCATCCTTGTAAATTGGTACAATCTTGTTGTTGTACAAAATGCTATTTTATGTGCATCCTTTGATGCTAGTAGTCTACCAATATCTAGAGGCAAGGTCCAATGATGTAAAATATATTGATCTACCCAATGTGTCCAAGAGGTCATGTAACCTTTGGAGTGGGTAGACATCATCTTGTGTAATTTTATTCAATGGCCTAAAACCAATGCAAAATCTATAAGTTCCATCGTCTTTTTTTACTAGGTGTGGTTTGAATGCCTAGTCACTTGATGAGGGTATTATTATGCCTTTACTAAACATGTATTTGATAGCTTCAATTATGCATTGATTTTCTTTAGAAGATCTTCTTCTCATGACCATTTTGATTATGATGGTCTTGATTTAATGACATATTAGGAGATTCACCTTATTAATGATGTTATGTGGCGCAAATAAGGCTTTGTATTATTGTATTATATATCTAATGTCTTGCGTTCTCTTATCTCGGTTTATCAGTGGGGTTTCGCCAATTAGTTGTGTGCATGTGATTGCATCTCTAGAGGCTAAAGTAGTTAATGTTATTGTATTGTGATTCATGTGTAGTGTTCATGTCTTGAAATCTAGTATTGCTTATGTGTTAATGAGCCAATCGAGGCCTAATACCATTTCAAAGACTTGGGATGGAAGTATGTAGAATGCATGTGTATTTTTTTAAAATTTAAAATTTCCATGTTGAGTGTTATGTTTTTCCTAGTTCTATTTAAACTTTTGTTATTTCCAAACAATATAGTGATGGGCTTTGTTTGAGTGCTTTGTGTGTCTAATGTGTTTGGTAATTTGTGACTTAGTGAGGATATTGTACTTATTGTATCTATTAGGGCTTTGATTTCTTTGTCTTATAGCTTCACTTTGATTGTGCATACTCTCCTTCTTGAAGGCTTTCGTTCCATTTGACATTGCGAATGTGTGGCCTTTGTCATCCATTCACTCAAATGTTTTTGGAAAGTGCTCTAAACTCTGCTAGTTCATATGTTATGACTTGTAAGTTTTGTGCTTGAGACCTTTGACATTTGTGGCAATATTTTCTAATGTGGCCGTAGTTGTTGCAATAGAAACATTTGGGTCTTGCCTTAGTTGTTATTGGCTAGTAATAATCTTATGTTGATATTCTATGTTTGGGCATTGGGAACATTGGGCATACTTTGTTGCTTCCAATGCATTATCTGGGCATTTTGGCCATCTATCTGCATAGGTGTTGGCAAATCATTTTGTATTTTTTATGCTAGTTGTTGGATTGTGCTTGAAGTTTCCATTTTGTTGTTTGCTTCAATCCTTTGGGCTATTTGTATTGCTTGATGGAAAGTGGTTAGTCCTTGGTCTCGAACCCTCCTCAAGACATCATGTATCAAACAGGGCCACAAAAGAATAGCTTCATCTCCTTTGACATTGTGGGATTTGCTCATAAGAGTGATTGGTTCACTTTTACTGCAAATTGCACCATCAGCTAATTGTGTTCTTGTTTGAAGTTGTCTACTTTTTGTGATGTTTGTGTGAGATTTTGCTATGCAAAATCTATGACTAATGCTTATTTCATCGTGCTCTAGCTTGCTTTGGTCCAAATTGGTTGTTACATGTACCACATAGCTGCTATGCCTTCCAACAAGGTACGGATCTCCAATAATTTTCGGTCATCACTCCAAGCATGGTAGCTAGATACATTCTCAAAGTGATCAATCCAACTTAAGACATCTTCAGTGAGTAAACCATTGAATGGTTTTGGGCACACTTTGGGATCCATTTTGTATCCTTGTGGTTGACTATGTGTCAACAAATTTGCTAATGCCTAATTAGTGTGATTAATTTGCAGCATTAGTGATGATATTGCATGGAATGTCAATTCCACAGTTTGTTGATGTGTGTCCTCAAAGAATTCAAGGTTCATTATTACATCTTCGAAGTGGGGTGAGGAAGGATTGGTGTGAGGTGATGTAGTTCCACTCATCTTGGTGCTTCAATCTTTGTTTTTTGTATGTCTACATTGATTTTTATGCTCCCAAAATGGTGAATATGCTGCAATTGATTTCTGTGCTGGACTATTTTTGTTCTTTGTAGGTGCTTTAGTGCATCAGAACTCAGTGACGGTTCTAGGATGATGAGATGGATTGGAGAATGTGTGAAGAGGAGTAGTCGGGGAATCTAAGAATGCACGAGAAAGAGCGGCTAGAGATGTAAAGTGGTATATGCAAGATAAGAAGAGGGCATTTGTTACGCTTGTCGTCTCCACCAATGCAGAGTACACAAATTATCTTCAATTTGCCAGAAGCGGCCCCTCTTCACATTGCTTTCATTTCTTTTATTTTGCATGGCCATCTTGCCAAGAATTTAGGTAGTCATTTGATTGTTGTAGTTAGCTACACAAGTTGGTGCCACGTTGGCATTGCCATGTCATCGTGCCACCTCATTGGGCCATGCCAATAGTAAATATATTTACTAAACCTAATTTCAAATTAAAAAAATTCATTTAATAAATATATTATGTACTATTAATAATAATATTAAAGGATTCTAGAGTTTGGGCAGGCTTATGATAAGTTTTGCTTATCACTTGTTTTTATTCATTGTTTTGAAACTTTTTTCTTCGTTTTGTTTTGTGAAAAAAATCAAAAATATAAAATGCGATGCCATTTCTCGCGTAGTCTTTACTCTCGTTGACATTCTACGGCTGTTCTGTTTGTGCCTGTGTTGCTGCTGCCTTTCTGTTTGCGTTTGCAGGGGGTACGATGAGACACACCTGAGAAGGCATCGAGCAAACATTTAGAAGTAATAATCTCTCAGACGACCTCCTACAACAAGATTGCTGATCTGCAATGGTATGTTGTTTCTCTTAGAGCTTTGTGCTGATCAACGATGCTTGTAATTTGATAATAGACAAAGGATATATATCATCCGACAGGGAGCAACATGCTCCTTGGTCTTCTTACGCTGCAACAATTGGTGATCACTCACAGAAACGGATTTCCAAGAGCTTCATTGAATCCGATCCGTGTCTCTACGAGAGACATGTCTTGCAAGAATTCGAGGAGAGGGAAGGGCAGGCTAACTAACCAGACCGAGAGGCCTTATAACCTGCTTGAGGATCTTAAGAGCGAAAAAAGCGGATGTTACATAAGGACAATTGCTGCAAATGAATTCATATGAACAAACAATAAACCAAGAAATTGGCATACATTATATATTCGGCCACTCTGCTGTAGATTTTACCTTCTTAAGATGAACACCCTGAGAAACCATACACCTTGGAGAATGAAATTTTCACCGAATTTTTGTTGTTGTTCTTTTTATTAAAGAATAGTCTATGCCATATGGTCACTTGGTCTAGAGAACCTTTCCAAGATGTTCTTTATGTTCATACTTTGTCTTGGAATAGATAGCCATATCATCAAAGAAAGTCATGTGTGCTTTAGAGGTTGTTGAAATATTTTGCTATCATTTGATTGAGAGTAGCCAGAGCCTTTGTGAGACTGAAAGCTAGCGCCAAATACTCATCTACCTCAAAAGTAGATCTGAAATCTTTATGATGGATATCATGCAATATGAAAATGCCCATTCTTCATATCAAATATGTTGACTACACAAGCTCCTTGAAGCTAATCCATGTATGGAGCTTATTCGATGGTCAATGGTGGTAAAACATGGTGGTTGCATGTGAGCTCTTGATTGGTGCTTGGCTTAGGAATGGAAGTTGCACCACTATTCTTGTGTCCTTGGATATCTAGTTGGAAGAAGCTTTGGTGGTTTAGGAGTGGAAGTCGCACCACCATTGTTGTGTCCTTGGATATGTGGTTGGAAGAAGCTTTGGTCATAGTCTTGGGTCATAAAAAGTGACCTAGTGCAAATGGACTAGGGCAATTTAGGGTAAGGGCATGCAATACCTATTTATAGGACTTAGGGCCATTGTGCACGTTGTTGTGTGATAACCACTCTTGGACTTAAGGCCCTTTCGTTGATGTGCCTATACATTGGGAGACATGGGTTGATATGGGACACCAACTCTTGGGATGTAGTCATGACTTGGTATATTGCTGGCCTTGGGCTTGAGGGTGATCTTGTTTGGCATTATGGTTTGGAGGCGAGTTTGATGTCAATTTCCTTCTTGTTTTGTATCGCGGGTGCAACTTATGCTGTGCCTCATGTGTAGGTTGGATCCTAGAGTGATGTTTCATTGGTGTCAAAGTATCAATTGGCTACCTGGTGAGAGACACAATTAGATGCACACAATCATTGTTCACTCATGGGACTAGGATGGTCCATAGACGAAGGATATGTTCTTATCGTGAATAGGGTGGTATAGAATGCTACTAGTGAGGGAAGTGTACATGGATGATATGTGTTGGAGGTGGTGGGAACTGTGAGATATATTTCTTGTTCAGTTCTTATGATTGGGATAAGTATAGGCTTGTTTTTGCATAAATCTTTTGGTGGTCTGTTAGTGATTCGATGCGAGGAGCTGCCATTTGGTAACCATGCTAGATTGTTGTCACCAAGTGGAAGGTGTAGTACACACAAATAAGCATTAAAGGTTTGAGTGATCATTCTGTGGCCATCGCAGATTGTTTACAACAATTAGGAATGCTCAGTACGATAGATAAGCATTAGAGGGTTTTTTATTAATCTTTAACATCATGGTGGTTTGAAGTTTAACATAATGGGTGTAGACAATAGACTCACCTCCCACCATAGAGCCAAACAGGGGATATGTTAGGATTCAATAGCACACACACACTCAACACACTCATAGTGAACAACAATAGAGAAAAGGATTGTTGGAAGGTCACATTGAGAATGATTATAAAAGTACAATCCATAAGGTATCAAAGTACCACAGCCATTGACTAGTGCTCACACGGGAAAAAAAACCCTTCTCCAAGTAGAAGGTAAAATGTACTTGTGGATAAAGGAGCATTCACACCAGAGCTATAAAGGAACACGATAAGTGTAATAAATCCCCTCAATTCCATGTTATTGGGCATACCCTCTTTGGCAACAATATGTGCCTTGTAGTGATCCATGCTACCATCGGATCTGCGCTTTAATTTGATAAACCCACTTTGTGCTTGTAGCACGCTTGCTAGTAGGCATGTTACATAGCTCCTATGTGTCATTTTTATGTATAGAGTCTAACTCTAATTGCATAGCTGTCATCCAACGCTCACCCTCCAAAGAATGTTGGAATTGTTGCATGTAGTAGCTACAAGTGCTTGTGCAACCAAGTTACATTGTGAATGGCTAGGGGCAAGTTACCATCAGATCTGCGTTTTAATTTGGTGAATCCACTACATGCCTATAGTACGCTTGCTAGTAGGCAAGTCACATAGCCCCCACGTGCCATTTTTATGTATAGAGTTCAACTCTGACTGCATAGTTGTCATCCAATGCTCATCCTCCAAAGCATCTTGGAATTGTTGCATGCAGTAACTACAATTTCTTGTGCAACCAAGTTACCATGTGCATGCAAGTGGCTACTCTAGCTCCTGCACTTCTCTTGTTTCAGCCTTGTGTCGATGTGTAGCCCTCAAATGCTGAAAATGCAGCCTTGGTAACATGCTAAAATCTCCTCTTCAAGTTTTCCCATGATCAATCAGCCCTTCATCGCTGCTTTGATATCATGTCAAACTGTAGCGAATGTGGAAGTGTATGACTAGACTGAAAGAAAAGGGCGTGGAGGGAAGAGAGAGAGAAAGAGATAGAAGAACATAGAAACCTGCAAAGAATGAATGCTGAATGTAAGGAGGCAGTTCTGTACAAAGGATCGTGAGAATATGTGAGCTAGACTCTCTTGACCTGCACACAAAAATTGGAATGACTATGACCGGGGGAGGTTGGGCAATAAATAGGTAGCCAAAAATGAATAAAATAATCGGGTTGGCCAGCCTAAAACTGGCTGACTGGCTGCAGGCTGGTTTGATTGCATAAAGTAAGGCATTAAATGCTGGGAAAAATGCTGTCTGCTGTCCACGTGCCACATGGCATCTGCCCCGTCTGCCCGAAATTGCTGTGATCATAGTGGTGATTTCTGCATACTGTATGACCTGATCAGGAAATGCAGGACATTGCCCTAAAATGCCTATACATTACCCTTGCCCATCCAAGGATGACCAAATCTCTAACACATAGGGACTGGCTCCTCCAAGTGAAGGGATTTTGTGTATGAGAGGTGAGAAGACTCCTATAGTAGACATCATACTTTGGTAATGGGAGATGTGACATAAGCCTCACAACCCATAATCCTTCCCAAGGATGCAAGAATTATTTCGAATCTCCTCCATCTAGTTGATGTCATTCTTCATTGTAGGGGAATTTGTGATAGAGAGATGTTGTAGCTTCAACTTGAGGATCATCCAATGCTTGAATGCTTGAATTTGGTAAAGAATGCCAATTTGGTCTAGATCTCTATGGTAGTGCATATGTGCTTTACATGCATGAGCATGGAATCTGTAAAACTCAAAAAGAGAAAAGAGCAGGCTTTGGTATTGAGCTGATCCTATAAAGCTACCAAATTCGCGGCCACTTCGACCTCGGGATCCAAGGTAGATTGGTGATAAGGGACTATGATGGATTCCCACAAGTCAAAAGTGTCGAGGATGCACTCAACTTTGCATAACCGGAGTGGGTAATTGGTCCTATCTAGCTTTTCGGAGGCAAGGAGAGAGGGTAGGATGGGCATGTGAATAGGTGGTTCCATAATTGTCAATCTTGGACTTGTGGCCATGGAAGAGGAATAGGGATAGAATGGTATGAAAGTGGTTAGGAGTTGGCTTGATCGTAGTACGTCCCATGATCCATGTCACGATCGCTATCACGATATTGACGGTCTTTGTGACAATCCTTATGGTGTCTTGAGGAAATGTATTTTTGCAAGCCTCACTTAATATGTGGATTAATTTTTAATTACATATTTAAGTAAATGTTGCATGTGTGAGGTGCAATTGAGGTTAGTGTAAATTAATGAGCCTGGGTCTTGAGGAAATCAATGGATGTCAAAGGAAAAAGTTGCAATTAGTTATGTTCCATAGATACTATGTGGTATTTGTTGCCAGCTATTGTCCTAAGTCATTCATTTAGCCATAAGTGTTAGGTGGTGACTCTAGAGATGTGGTGTTTAGTAGTACTTAATGCTGAATTGATGGTCAAAATTGGCACAGGGCATACTTGGGAGATCCCATGGGCAAACGTCTTCTGATGGTAAAGAGACATAAGCTTCTTCCACACCTCCACTGCAATCTTCAATGTGCAAACATGAACCAAGATAGAATCTTGTAAACTCATAAAGAGGAAGGATCGGGCATAAGAGTTGAGCTGATCCCAAAGGGTTGCACGATACATTGATGACCCAAGGGTAGGGTCCTCCACGAGCTGGGGAACAGGGGGAGAAATAAACTTCCAAAGGTGAAGGTATCGAGAACACACTCCATCTTACACGACATTGGCCTAGCCAATTTAATTATTGGTTAGTGAAATTAATTTTCTGAGCACTAGAATAATTACTAAATTATTTTTAAAAAATTATTTTAAAAAAATTAATATATTAAAAATTAATTTATTCAAAGAAATTGAAGAAATTGTACTTTGTAGTCTGAATTTTTGTAGAAATGTTGCCTCAGGACGTGTGTCAATAATAACCAGTAGCTAGAATTCACTTCATGATGCATGCCGGAGTCAAAAAACTGAAAAGCCACAAATTTCTTACACCAATGTCAAAGAAATTGCGCAATGTTGGCAATTTTGGTGGAAATTTATGCTCGAAAACTTGAATCAGGCAAAAGTCCCAACTTTTCTTGAAGAAAATTGGGAAAATTTTAGAAAATGAATAAGTTGGCAGAAAATCCTCAATTTTCTTTGCACAGAGTGTGATAAATTAAAAATTTCTTCAAAATTGGGTATGAGACAAGCAAATGAATGAGAAATTGTAGAAAAATTTTAAAACCCCCCTTAGGCACTATGTTTGGTACGCATATGGTATGGTTTATTATCAACAACTTTGAAACTGTACATTTGCATCAGCTAATGATCATTAGGGGCTGATTATTGAATGTTGGTTTCCAATGTGTGGTCATTATTTTTAGTGGTATTCAGCCGATTTTATGGAGAGCAGCATATGTTATGATGCCATTGATGTTTCAGCCATGGTTTATGCTATACTATGGTTTAGTTTTGTCAGATTAGTTGAGCTCATGATTAATGGATCCATTGCATGATAATTTGGCAATGTTTTTTGAGATTCTTTGTACGTCTTATGTTATTCTATGTTGACTGGTAATTTTCAGCATGTGTTGGGCATATAGGATGGTTGAACAGCAATGCGCGATGTTGTGTTGACTATGATGCCTTGTGGAAATTGCAATGCAATACTTTGCTTTTGATGTATCTGGCAGTGGAATCGAGTACAATTGCAAGGATTTTAAGGGGGAGGATTGTCATGAGGACATGTATTTTTGCAAGTCTCACTTTATCAAGATAACATGTATACTTTGATACCATCTCAAAATGTGCGACGATGTAGAGAGACAATAGGGTTTGTGGGGAGAAACATACAGTGTGTATGGCAAACATTGAGAGAGAAGAAAAACTCAAAAACACAAGAAGAACACGGTGATGATGCACTAAATCATGCTATGAGAAGAAAAGCTGATACAGAGGAGCCAAAGCTCAAAAGATGATTGGAATATCTTGTCTAATTCACGCGGCAACACTTGTGATAATCTACACAGTGCAGGGAGCAAAATGCAATTCTTCGGGCAATGGGCTATCAAAGTAATCATTGGAAGGTGAAGGGCAATCGTTGAGGAAGTGAACCACAGTCCTCTAATATCGTCGAAGATGAAGAAGATGATCCCTAGCTATCAAGGGAGCGAACCGTAGTCCTAATATGTTGGGGAGTTGAGCTAGGCTTCAAACACAAATGCTAGAGCCTGGAATGTTGAAAATGCAAACAGTAGACTGCTGATGCCTATGTGGGAAATATTGCTAGATGTGGAGGTTATGCCTGATGATGGCAAACGTAGATTGTAGGGCCTCCTTTGTGCAAAACACAATATAGATGATGATGCCGGCAGGTGGAGATTGTTGCGCCAAGTGGAGAAGACCCAAAATACAAGCAGAGTGATATCACTTGGTGAAGAGAAGTTGCCAGTTATTAGATAATGATGCCAGTAGGGTGAAGACTCAAAACATAGCCCGAAAGGTAATGGGAACAGAGTGCCAGAAGGAGAAGGGGAAGGGTGGTGACCACAAACTACAGAGTGTCAGAGTGATGGAGGAAGAGAAGTGAAGAATGACTGTAGTGATGTATGAATGAATGAAGTGACTGCCTATTTATAGGCATAAGTTGTCTAGGGTGATGCACCATTGTGTGGGAGTCCAATGAAAAAGTGACCAAAATGTGGACACAACCCTTTTTGGGGTTGAGGAAGAAAGAGGAGCGAAGAGAGATACGATGAAGATGTAGAGGATCTTGGAGATCCAAGATTTTCACTTAAAAGGTAACCTATAGTAAGGAATAGTAGATGGGATGAACTGTAGAACCTGACTCCACCTCGGGAGAGAAGCCACTAGCTCCGGAACTCCAAGCTGGAAGGAATTCAAAGGTCTTGTCACCAAGTCATAGCTAAACCTCCAAGGCTTCGATCTAGGCGGTCTTTAAAGATCTTGGGTATCAGTAGGAGAAATGAGTGCTCGAAGATAGTCATTTCCAAAGAGTAAATAGTGTGGAAGAACTTCATGATGAGTAGGTGTCCCCCTCTGAGGGTGAAGGTGCAAGGGCCCCCTCTGAAGCCAAAGAAGTAGAAGTCCCCTCCAAGGGCAAAGAGAGTACATCCCCCTTTGAATCCCTCTCTCTCTCTCTCTCTCTCTCTCTCTCTCTCGGGAATCTAAAAACTCATGGATAACGGACTTCGAATCATTGATGAGAAAGGAAGTGCCGTCAATCATGTCAAAGAAGGTATTTGGGGTGGCAAAGATGTTGAAGTACTCCCAGAGGTGGTCTCTCGAACCTGAGTAGTTGAGGGTGGGGAAAGGTGAGGCTCATGTGGAGCCAAGGGTGGACAATTGCCGTTGTCTCTCTCAACGGAGTGGATTGTAGAGCTGAAGTAATGGAAGGTGTCGAATAGCCATTGTCTCGTGAAGGAGGAATTTTTGAGGGGACGGTATTCAACAATCACTATCTCTTGGTGAAGCGGACTACAGAACCATGGGTTGTTGAGGAGGCATTCCCAAAACCCTAGAAGTAGTAGAAGCAACCTCCATAGTGCCAGAGTGAAGCAATGCGGAAGAGAGAAGAGAGAGAGAGAAAGAGACAGTGAAACACAGAAAATTTGCAATGAAGAATGCTGTATAAGGATGTAGAATTATCCATGGGTGCAGAGAGAAGATCTGTGTATGTCTCTGCCTTGAGGACCTCGATCTCTGTCAGCCCCAAGTGCTGTCTCCGTCACTAGCAGGCTGAAATCTGTCAGATACAAGTAAGGAAGTCTGCTGGAAACTCAGCCTTAAAAAGGCTGAAAAGAATGCCTGAAAAATGCCCAAAATAGGCAGGTCGGCTGTATTTAATGTAATTGACTGTAGTCAGATAGTCTGATTGCTGCCACGTGGCATTGCTAACATGGTAGGAGATGGCTCTCAACACCCCCTCTCAGATCCTGGACAAGATAGACTGAGGGATGTGGAATGTCGATGAAGTAAAGCTTGAGGAAGTGCCTTCGTAAACAAGTCTGCAAGATTGTCTTCATTCTTATAGTATGCCACATCAATGGTCGCATCCAGAAGCTTCTCCTTGATGAAGTGATAATAGATCTCTATGTGCTTCATTCGGGCATGGAATACGGAATCCGTGCCAAGGCAATGCAACTCTCATTGTTGCACTGCAAGATAGTAGAACGAGTCTCGGGGCAGCCAAGCTCCTTCAACAACTGCCGAAGCCACACAGCCTCACATGTGGTAGAAGAGGCAACTCGATACTTTGCCTCAGTCGAAGATCGGGCTATTGTGGGCTGCTTCTTGCTACTCCAAGAGATAGCACCAACACCCAAGGTAAAATAATAACCTGTAGTAGACCGTGTGTGATCCACATCACCAGCCCAATCTGAATCACTCCAACATGCAAAAACAAGATCAAAAGCACTTGTACCTGCTGGATAATGAATCCCTAAGTCGGAGGTCCCCCTCAGATACCATAGTATCCTCTGAGCAGCCTGCCAATGCACCTGCCGAGGTGCACTCATGAACCCAACCAAAAGACCTATAGCAAAACATAGATCAACCCGTGTGTTGAGGAGCCAAATCAATGAGCCAATCAGCCCTGACAGTAGCGAGTAGCATCCACCAAAGGAGAATTTGCGTGTGAAGTGGCCTTCCAGTTCGGATCCATAGGAGTGGAAATGGACCGACAATCCTCCATCTCTCAAAAGTCACCAAGAGCTCTTGTACATATCTCTGCTGAGAGATGAAAATCCCCCTTTGAGACTGATAAATCTCATGGCCCAAAAAGAAATGGAGAAGTCCTAAATCTGTCATCTCGAACTTCGGGTGTAGGGCTGCCTTCGTTTCTTCGACCTTCTGGGTATGAACACCTGCAATAATCAAATCATCAACATACAAAACAGACAACACATGACCTCCCTCGGAAGTGTGCACATAAAGCTGCGGATCGGCCCTAGAATGCCGATATCCCAACTTGGCCTCTGGAGAAACGAGTCACGTGGAGCTTGCTTTAGGCCATACAAGGCCTTCTTTAACCTGTAAACCTGCCCATCTGAGAAACCAAAACTAGGAGGCTGCTCTACATAGATCTCCTTCAAATCACCATTCAAGAAGGCCGACTTCACATCCAAATGAAAAATAGGCCATCTCCTATGATTAACCAAGGCAAGAACAACACGAATAGTCGCCATGTGAGCTGTAGGGGGAAAAGTATCATAGAAGTCAACACCTAGGCGAGTCTTGTGCTTGTCCATAGAGCCATCACTATGGTACTTGGTCTTGAAGACCCATTTGACACCAATCACCTTCTTATGAGAGGGACGAGGCACAAGGAACCAAGTGCCATTCTGCTCAATAGCCTCCAACTCTGCTTCATCGCTTTTTGCCAATGATCAGACTGTAAAGCCTCCTTCATTGATGTAGGCTCTCTATCGTGCATAACACGGGACATCAAACAGTAGTTAGAGCAAACAAGCTCCGCAGAATGTGCATGGTGCCTCCGTGACCTCTATGGTCCATCCTGTAGTTCCCACTCCTTAGGAATCCCCTCGATCCTTGAATCACGGAGTGTGTCACATGCCCAACGAGGAGGAGGCGGGATCTCTCCTCGGCGCTCCCTATCTACTAAAGACTCGGGTACATCCACCGGCGGGATCTCCATTAGGGTGGCCAGTGGAAGAGAAGTCTCAGAATCTGAAGAACAATCTCCATCGAGAGGCTCTGGCTCCAACGAAACTCTCTCGGGAGCCCAACTCTCCCCTGGATCTCCAAGTATGAGATGCTCCTCACCCCCCTCTATGGCCGGAACTTCCACGAATTGCACATCTCAGATTGTGTAGACATCCTGCTTTACGGGATCATACAAGTGATAACCTTGGGACTGGGAGATGTAGCCAACAAAGACCTGTCGTTGGGAAGCCGCCTCAAACTTGTCACGTTGCGTCTTTGGGATGTGCACATAGGCGTCACGCCCAAAGATCCTGAAATAAGAGACATCAGGCTTAGTCCCAAAGTAAGCCTCAAAAGGTGTCATCTTGTCAACGGCTGAAGTGGGAGATCGATTTAGGATGTGGACTACTGTAGCCATTGCCTCAGCCCACAGAAACTGAGGTGTTTGTCGGTGCTCCATTATGGTGCACGCCATCTCGATCACACTTCGGTTCTTCCGCTCCAAAATGTCATTCTCTTGAGGAGTGTTGGTATTAGCAAACGGTTGGTGAATGCCCCTATCTGCACAAAAACGAGCAAATTCATTAGAAACAAATTCACCACCCTTGTTTGATTGCAAGGTCTTCAATCGCTGGCCGGCTCGATTGGTTCTCCTCGAAGAGAAGCCAATCCTTGGAGTGGGAAAAAGCCTTCGACTTTAGCGTCAAGTAGGCCCATGTCACCTTGCTGTACTCATCTACGATCAACATGAAGTACAAGCTCCCCTTTAGGGACTCATTCCTCATCAGGCCACAAAGATTCATAGATACAAGCTCCACAGGTGAAGTAGACCGCCTCGAAGCTTTGTTGGGAATCGCATCCCTATGTTGCTTCCCACGAATGTAGGAGACACATGGTTGCTGGTTGACCACTGTGTCCGGCAAACCTCAAACAAGCGATCCCTGTAACGCCTTCCGAAGGTACTCATAGTTTATATGGCCAAACCGAGCATGCCATGTAGAGTTCCAAAGATACGAGAGATCCCCTCGTTCACCACCCAGCCTCGCTTAGGAAGATGCTTGAAGGAACCAAACAATTCCAGTCCAACACGTCTTTCCTTGCCAGCCGTTAATATCAAGTAAGTTATACTAAATTAACTCACTTTCTTCCTAAGCTCCCCTGAACACTGTAGGGGCGCCCAAGGCCCCCCCGGACGGTCATCTCTCGTGTTGTTTTCCCTAATGTTACATTCATTAACGTGACATTTCCTCCCCCTTAAGAATCGGTTTCGTCCTCGAAAACGATACTTGGAAGGTCTAACTGTAAATTGGGAAACCTTTTTCTTAAAGTATTTACTCGCTCCCATGTTGAGCTTTCTTCTGAACAATCTCTCCATTTTACTAGACATTCTTGATAAATAGTATGCCTTGCTCGTCTATTACGAACATTTAAAATTCTTTCTGGTTCATGTGGAATAGATTGGTCACTGAATAGCTCCCCAATCTTATTATTTAAGACTAGATTATCCATATCACCCAGCTTCTTTCTCAATTTGCTTACATGGAAAACTGGATGTGTTTTACTACCAATAGGTAGTTGGAGCTTGTAAGCCTGTTCCCCCACCCTCTTAAGTATTGTGAAAGGGCCACAATACCTGGGTGAAAGCTTTGGATATTGTCCTGTTTTCATGGTTTTAGTTTGTCTAGGCACTTTAAGATAGACCAATTCCCCTTCTTCAAAGGAGATGTCTCTTTGGTGAGGATCCGCATAAGCTCTAGCTCGATCTTGAGCCTTCTTAATATTTTCTTGAGCAAATTTTAACATACTATTCATATCCTCCAAAAAATCCTTTGCTGCCTGAATCTTTTCCTTATGCAGTCCTATTGCATGAGGAGCTTTGGGCTGAAACCCATACATTAGCATAAATGGACTATATCCAGTGGAAGAGTGCTTGGCACTATTACATACAAACTCTGCTATCGGTAAATACTCTTCCCAATTAGTTTGCCTTTTACTTACATATGCTCTCAACATATCTTCAAGGATTTGGTTAACCCTTTCAGTTTGCCTATCAGTTTGCGGATGCTCCGCCGTACTCATGCTGAGTTTAGTATCCAACTTCCTAAATATTGCATGCCAAAATTGACTATCAAATTCTCTATCCCGATCAGAAACTATATTTGTCATAAGGCCATACAATCGGTATATGTTCTCTATGAACAATCTAGCAAATTCTGGTGTTTTAACATCAGTAGAAGTTGGAATAAACCTAGCCATTTTGGTTAACCTGTCCACAAACACCCACATAGAGTCGTGCCCCCTCTGTGTCATGGGCAATGCGACAGTAAGGTCCATAGAGATACTCTCCCATTTTTCCCGAAGGAATCTCTAATGGGTGGAGAAGTCCTCCCATTTTCAATCTTTCAGCTTTATTAACCTAGCACTTATTACATTTGACTACATAGTCAAGGACGTCCTTATTCATTCCAGGCCAATAAAACTGCCTTTTAATAAGACTATAAATCATATTAACTCCTGGATGTCCCGCACTAGGGGTATCATGACACTCAAAGAGTAACTGGCGCCTTATTTCTTCATCTTTCGGGATGCATACCCTACCCTTGTAGAGTAAATAACCATTATCAATGGTCAACAAGGAAATGGAGCATCAAGGGTTGCTCAAATGGGATTCAAGTGAAAAGTCTTATTAACTCTTGGATGTCCCGCACTAAGGGTATCATGACACTTAAAGAGTAACTGGTGCCTTATTTCTTCATCTTTCGGGACGCATACCCTATCCTTATAGAGTAAATAATCATTATCAATGGTAAAATTCTTCCACTTGAATCCCATTTGAGCAACCCCTGATGCTCCATTTCCTTGTTGAACATTCTCAAATGTTCCTTCCTCAGTGGAGGTCCTTCCATTTGGATCCCCATTTTCTATTACTTCCCATATGTTGGAATATGCCAGATCAACCTGGCATTTCCCTTTTAAGGATTCAAGTAAATCGGAAGTGAACTGAGTAAAACTCAATTCATTTATGATGGGCATTCTGCTGAGCGTATCAACCACTATATTGTACTTTCCTTCTCTATACCTTATCTCATAGTCGAACTCTTGGAGGAGTTTGGCCCATCTAGCTTTATACCCTTGTAGATCGTGTTGGTCATTAAGCCACTTAATGCTTTCATGATCGGACAAGATCAAAAGTTTGGCACCGTATAGATAGTGCCTCCATTTCTTCATTGCATGTACTATTGCATACAGCTCCCTCTCACAAACGGAATAATTCCGTTTTTCACGGTCTAATTTCTTTCTTTCAAAAGCAACCGGTCGACCTTCTTGTAATAAGACCGCGCCTATTGCCTTGGTTTATTGGGATCCACAATTAATAGTACTGGAGCTGTAGCAATATCTACCTTAAGTTTTTCAAAACTTTCATTTTGGTCTGTTCCCCAATTAAAGCCCTTCCCTTTCCCTTTAAGTTGTTCGTCATTGGAATAGCTATCTTGGCATAATCATGAATGAATTTATGATAAAATCCAGATAAACCTAGGAAGATCTGCAGCTCTTCCAAGTTCCTTGGAGATGGCCATTCAATAATTGCCCTTACTTTTTCTGGGTTCATCTTGATTCCCTCTTTCGAGATAAAATGCCCCAAATATTTGACCTCTTGTGCGAAGAATTCACATTTAGTTTTCTTCGCATAAAGGGAATGGATTCTTAGCAATTGGAATACTAATCGTAAGTGTTCCAAATGTTCTTCTCTTGATTTACTAAAGATCAAGATATCATCCAAGAAGACTACTACAAAGCGTCCTAGATAGGGCCGTAACACACTATTCATCAGCTTCATAAAAGTAGCTAGTGCATTAGTGAGACCAAAAGGCATCACCGAAAAATCATAATGCCCGTATGTAGTACGAAATGCTGTTTTAGGAACATTCTGGGCCTTAATTCTTACTTGGTGATAGCTTAATCTTAAGTCAATCTTTGTGAAGAATTTTGCCCCTTGTATTGATCAAAGAGATCTTCCATTCTGGGCATAGGAAATTTATTCTTCACAGTCATCTTATTAAGTGTTCTATAATCAACACAAAGTCGCATAGAACCATCTTTTTTCTTCACCAATAAAATTGGCGAAGCCCAAGGTGAATTACTGGGTTGTATAAACCCCTTATCAAGGTAATCCTTGATTTGTCTTTCGACTTCTTGGTGTTGTGTTTCACTTAGCCTGTAAGGTGGTTTAGAAACGGGGTGTGTATCTCTATCTATGTCAATTGGGTGATTTAGATCACCCCTATTTGGTGGAAGGCCAGTAGGTAAATCAGATGGAAACACATCTTTAAATTCATCTAACAATCCACTTAATTCATTATTTACATTCAACTCAAGCATAAGAAAATTGCTGCTTTTATATTACAAGAATTTAAAGTGTCATGTACAGGGAGAGACCAAAACATGTATACCTCACAAGCTTCGTTCTTCACCAACTTTTGTATTTCAAGGGAACACACCAAAGGATTATTAGATACTTCATGTTCATCTTGAATCACAAAAGTCTTACCATCCCTTTCAAATTCTAGTGTATTATGATGATAACTATGCTTTAAGGATGGTTCCAGTCCCCATAGCCACTCCCTCCCTAAAGCAATATCGGCCCTTTCCATATTCATAATTTGGAAATCAAGCTTATCTTTATATGCTTGAATCTCGATTTCCAAATTGGATACCATTGTATCCCATATTTTATTATCCTGACCTTGCATCATACGAACAACATATTGATGCTCACTCTTTTGTTGGGGAAGTTTCAACTTTTTGACAAGTGCATAACTTATAAAGTTGTGGGTGGCAGAGTCATCAATTATGACTCTAACCCTCTTCCCACCTAACTAAATCATGTGGCCCGAAGGTAAGTTGCCACATAGAAGTTGACATACAACACCTGTGTTGTACATCCTTGTGCAAGACCTCTAAAGATTTATACTTTTATGCCCCTTTGATTCCAGGGTCTGCACTACATGGATTTGTTTCTCTTTTCCCTTGCCCTTGTCCTTATCCTTTCCTTTATCTTCTCCCTTTTTCCTTTGAGGGCAATTCCAAGCAGCATGGTTAGGAGATAAACAATTGAAACACAACCTTTCTTTTTTGGCCTTATCAAAGTCATCTTGACTTAGCTTCGGCCGTACGTATTGTTTCTTTTCAAAGGGTTGTTTCTTACCCTTAAGGAATGGCATTTTCCTTTTGGATTTACCTACAAATTTTGAGGTCTCAAATTCCTTAGTCTTGGGCTCTGTGTCGGTGAGACTAGTGAGTGCACGTGGACGCGTATTATCTTTATTGATTTATGCAAAATTAATTGCCCCTTCAAGCGTCTTAGGTGAACTCCTTTTCACTTCCTTTTTATAGGCCTTATCTAGTCCCCCTATGAATCCTCTTGTCTTTTGAAATTCATCTATTCCTTCCAATTTGAGGATTATCTCACTATACTCCTTGAGATATGTCAGCAAAGGTCTTCCCTTTTGTTTGACAAAATCCCAATCTTCCCAATTTCTTTCCATTTCATTCTTAGGAAGGAATTCTTTTAAAAAGACCGATTCAAATTGATCCCAAGTTTCATGTATTTTATTTGCATCCTTTACAAATTTTGGAGGAAATTAAAGATAGTATCTTTGTTTCTATCTTTTTCCTCCCCATGAAACTGAGGGGGTTTCATAATGAAATCTTTTAACACTGGGTTATCCCTCAGCTTTGGTGGGGTTCCCTAGGGTCTCGCATAGTCACATCTAGATCTTTCGATGAAGATGTCTGAGGTCTCTACCTTACCTTTATCCCTTTCTAGTAATAAGGCTAATTGGAATTTTATTTCGGTGAGTGCTTGAGTTAGCAACTCCATTTGAACCCCCTGTGCTTGCACACGAGCAATTAAATCATCAAATTGCTCTCGTGTAGCAAAAAATTCTTCCCAATGTTCTTCTTGTATTTCAGTTTCATGGGGATCCACCATAGGGTGGTCTCCAGAACTAGAGCCTTCCGTTGCCCTCTCTCTCTCTTTTCCCTCCATCTATACACTGGAATTGGAAAGAAAATATAAGAAATTTAGATATAAAGGTGGAACACTTTCTTGTATTTTGTCTGCCTGATTTTTGTTTATAGCGCACTGGAAATTCCTGAAATTCGATGCGGTGTCCAAGGCTGTAAAAACTTCCACGGAAAGCCAGATGGAAATTCTCCTTCTTCCTAGTTGCAAAATCGCAAACGCCTGTGTGGATTGACTACTCCCAACCGGGTAGACGTTTTACTCCCGCGATGTGGAGTCTCAGCTGCAATGAGAATATCCCCCTTTTCACCATGTCGGAAGAATAACCCTTTCGGGTCTGCAAGTTATGAGAGAATTTACAGGTGGCGGATATCACCAGCCACGTGTACTGAAATGCGGGCCAAGCTCGCACACATCCCTTAGTATTATGATACTAAACGACGACTGAGTGGATGTTGACGGCTGGGTGGACGCGGATGGCTGGGTGGATGTGGACGGCTTAGTGGACGTCGACGGCTGGGTGAACTGAGTAAGTACTTGGATGCAGCCCTTAATAACAGTTGGGTTGGAACATGGCCCTTAGTAGCAGCACCCTCCAGGAATCGTTGGTAGATGTCGCCTGCTCTGATAACAGTGTAGAGTTCCAAAGATACGAGAGATCCCCTCGTTCACCACCCAGCCTCGCTTAGGAAGAAGCCGGAAGGAACCAAAACAATTTCAGTCCAACATGTGTCTTTCCTTGCCATTCGTCAATATTAAGTAAGTTATACTAAATTAACTCACTTTCTTCCTAAGCTCCCCTAAACACCGTACGGGCACCCAAGGCCCCCCTCGGACGGTCATCTCTTGTGTTGTTTCCCCTAATGTTACATTCATTAACGTAACATGCCATAGCTCGGATTGTATCCGAGATGTAAGAAGAAGAGAGATAAGAGCGGAAGAAGACTTCAATTTGTAGATGCCATTCTCCTCATACTCGAAAGCGAACTTTTCTCGATCCACGATCAAGAACTCGAACATCACTGTCAAGCTCCACCAAGAGACCAAGAGAACAAATCTTATAAACTGAAAGCAAATGATGCAATACCTCGGAAGTGTGGGTACCACCACATCCATTTGGAATCAACTGTATCTCATCCTGTGCTGCAATAGACATAGAAGAGTTGTCTCCTATGAGAATTTGCCCATGCGAGGGTTGCAAATGGGCAACACCAACTGTGGAAGGAGTCGTGTGCCGTGAGGCACCACTGTCCATGATCCACTCTCGAGCTTGGGGAGCTGTCATCGTAGAATCAGAAGTCTTCAATGTAGAGTCCTCATGAAACCAGTCTATGACTCACATAAAGCCGTAGTTCCTTTAATTAACACCGGGTCTTTACACACACACACAAGCAAAGACCTCACTCCCTCGCTCAACACCAGATTAGCCCGAAGACCGGCGCCCCTCTCGGTATTTCTTTATCAATTAAAAGATGAAAAATTACAAATATGATAATGTTCCAAAATACATAACCTGTGAACAGTTGGTTTTCATCTCTTTTGAGTAAATCCCAGCTGTATAAGTCCAGATCAACATCCCTTTTAGGAAAGCATTTTCTGTGACCAAAACCCAATGATTCCTGTGCAGAATTGCAGTGTGCAAATCTCTGAATTCACAGTTCTTACTATCCAGTATGTCCAAAATTCACAGTTTTTACTGTCTAGCACACTGTTCTTACTGTCTAGCATGTGCAGAATTCAGTGTTCTTACTGTTCAGCATGTGACCAAAACTCAATGATTCGTGTGCAGAATTACAGTTTGCAGATCTCTGAATTCACTGTTCTTACTGTCCAGCATGTCCTGAATTCACTGTTCTTACTGTTCAGCATGTGACCAAAATTGAATGATTCATGTGAGAATTACAGTTTGCAGATCTGTGAATTCACTGTTCTTATTGTCCAGCATGTCCTGCGTTTTCCGTGACCTATTTACTCAATGATTCATATGTAGAATCTCAGAGAAAACATAGAATTGTACTTTCGATGGAATCAGCCCATCATGCGAAGCATTTCCTCTAAGAATTGAGAGAGAGTTGATCAGAGGGAGCAGGCTCTACCTCCGTACTTGAGTCAGGGACGTAGAAGTACTCTCCATGACTGATTTTCTTGTAGCAATCTGCCCTCAACTCCTCAAAACTTCATTCTCCCATCTGCCCCTTATGCCTCTTACGTTTTTTTTAATGCTCTCTCTCTCTTTCTCTATCTCTCTTTTGGGAATTTGTGCCACATGGCATACATGTAACAATTTTCCCGTTTAAACCTTCTGGTCTAAAATTCTCCATGATTGGTGCAAAATTTGACCTCGGTACAGACCAGAGAATTAATCCTCGTGCTAAAACGAAGATAATGACGTGAACAGATTCTGGGTCCAAAAATAGTAACTCCCTAAATTTTAGGGATGTGACCCTTGCATTCCTCAAGTTATTCTGAGCAACTTTTATCATTGTGATCACATCAAAAAGTATAATGTGACTCAGTTACGGTGACTTTTATTCCGTGAGCATTCTCACATGTGCATCTTCTGTCTTGGCCAGACTCATTGTCCTGCACCATCTCCAGTGGCTAAGCACACAATCCCAAACCACTGGCATTCTATTCTTCAGTGCCCATTCAATACGGAACCGGTCCTAAGGCTCAGACAAACCATTATTCCAATTTGTCCCAATGGCTGCCTCTTTTGGCCATGCAAAGATCCCGGCTTATTCCAAGAGAACTCTGGGGGTAAGAAGCAACAACAACAAAAGAAAAGAAAAATAAAATATTTATATAAGTAAATAAGAAAAGCAACTGTAAAAAGTATCACCACCTGGTGACATATCCCCCTCTTAAAAGAAGCAAGTGACCTCGATTGCATGCCACACATGCTAACGGACGACACAGGGCGATAACAAGATTCTCCATGTTATTAGTGCCATTGCATGTACCACTTGCTAACAGATGACACAGGGCGATGATAGGAGTTTCTCCACTAGCATTTGTGTCATTGCAAGTTCAAGTCTCACATAGATGGAGGATTACATCCTATATCTAGTTATGATTACTAGGAGCCTTTCTAATATATATGTTTCCGGATGCAACACAGGGCGATAGCACGTATGCGCGAACTATTAGTGTCACTACATGCATATTCATTCAATGGAAGTGTAACAAATACAACTTCAAAGCATTGGAATTTCATTCAATGATACACATGTTAATGCTAAATGTAAACCATACATTGTGCATTATTCAATGAGATGCAATATTCAATTGTACAATAGAGAATGTACATTGCTTCAAAAAGCATTCTAAGTTGCTATAGATTCGAGTAAGAAAGCTTCTCGGTAAAGTTGCATTAATTGAGGCAAATCTGCCAATTCAGCCTCTTCCATCCATTTGGCATCCATTGGTGAATAGTTCTTGAACTTCACCAAAAATCTTCTTATAACTCTACCTTTCACTTTCCTATCCTTATGTGCCAGGATCTGCTCAGGAACTAGAATCTCATCTAATTCCTCTTCTTCAGGCTATTCCTCTTGAACCATATCTTTTGGCACTTCACCAATAAAAGGCATCAATAGGCTCACATGGAATGCATTATGAATTTTCCAATTCTCTGACAATTTTAGTCTATATGCTACGCCATTGATCTTCTCTGAGACTTGAAAAGGGCCATAGTAATGCATACTCAGCTTTGGAAACAAACGTTTCTTGCCCTTTTGTTTTCTCAAACGTGCCTTTTCAAAACGAAATAAGACCCAATCATCCTTTTTGAACAAGAGCTCCCGACGATGATTATTAGCAGTTCTTTTCTGTTTAGCTTGTGACTTTTCTAGGGTATACTTGACCTTTTTATATGCTTCTTCTCAATCTTTTACATAACGATCTACTTGAAAGATGTTATCTTTTGTGTGCAAAATGGGAGACAATTTCTTTCCACCTTCCACAATCTCAAAAGGTGCTTTGCCAGTAGATGAGTGCATTGTATTATTGTATGCATACTCAACCAATGGCAAGTAGCATTCCCAAGAAGTCTTATGATCTGAAACATAACACTTCAGTAGATCTAAAACAATTGAATTTGCCTCTTTAGACTGTCCATCAATTTGTGGATGGAAAGAAGATGAAAATTTCAGCCGTAGTGCCCATGTTTTCAAACAATGCTTTCTGAAACAAGCTAGTCATTCTTGGGTTTCTATGACTCACAATTGACCGTGGCATTCCATGGTACTTGAATATATTTTGCATAAATATCTTTACCATGTGTTCTAACTTAATCTTTTTCCTTACAAGAATGAAATGTGCCTGTTTGCCGAATCTGCAAATGATAGTCCAGATTCCATCATTCCTTGAAGAAGTTATTGGAAGATAAAAAATAAAATCCATGGCAATACTTTCCCATGGCCTTTCTGGAATAGGCAGTGGTTGCAATAGCCCTAGTGTCTTCTGTCTATCAAATTTGACCTTTTGGCATACAAGGCAAGATTTGACATATGCATCAACATTAGATCTCAAGGCTGGCCAATAGAAGAAAGTCTCTACCGCTTTGACTGTATATCAATACCACGATGTCTTGCATACATTGGAGCATGACTTTCCAATAAAACTTTTGGTCTTAACTGTTTTGTAATGCATAGTCTTCCATGTATCATGATAAAGCCTTCTTTGAACACATAATGTCATGATGTTGGCCATTGATCAACTGTTCACAGATTTCAGAGAAATCTTCGTCATCAGTATACTACTCTTTCATATCATCCAATTCATGGTGATAAGGAATTGAAACAATTGACACCTGTGGTTTGCGAGATAAAGCATCTGCAACTACATTCTTCTTGCCTTCCACATGCACTATCTGAAAATGAAACATAGATAGGAAATTTTCCCAATGCATGTGTTCCTCTGACAATTTAGCCTGTATGAGAAAGTATCTAAGTGTTTGATGATCCGTTTGCACTACAAAATCAACACCAAGCAAATAGTGCTTCCAACTAGAGAGTGCATAGATCACAGTCAATAATTCTTTCTCATAAATTTGGTAAGTCCTTTCAATGACAGAAAATACTCTACTCTCGTATGCCATAACTCGGCCATTCTGCATTAATATAGCACCAATGCTGTTTCCACATGTATCACACTGCACTACGAATGGCTTAGACAGATCTGGCAAAATAAGTACTGGATCTGTAGTCATTTTCCCCTTCAAACATCTAAATGCTGATTTCTCTTTGTCAGTCCATTCCCATTTGACATCCTTCTTTTCAAGCGCATGTAAAGGAGAAGCAATCTCTGCAAAGTGTCTTACAAATCTTCTGTAGTAAGAGCATAGGCCAAGAAAACTGCGGACATCATGAAAGGTTTTCAAGTCTGGCCAAGAGACAATTGCTTCTATCTTTGCAGGATCCATTTTCACACCATCTTTAGAAACTATGTGCCCAAGGAAGTGAATCTCTTCCAAAAAGAATTCACTCTTCTTACCATTAATGAGCAATCTGTTACGCTTAAGCTCATTAAAGACTGCAACTAGGTGTTTTTTATGCATCTCTTCATTCTTTGAAAAGATAATCATATCATCAAAGAATGTGCCAACAAAACTTCGATAAGGGCAGAAAATTCTATCCATCATCTTGTTAAACGTAGTAGGAGCATTGGTCAATCCAAACGGCATGACTAAAAATTCTTAGAGACCAAATGTCGTTCTAAAAGCAGTCTTATGGATATCCTCTAGCTTGATTCTGATTTAATGGTACCCACTTTTCAAATCTATCTCGCTAAACATTCTTGCTCCTTGTAATCGATCAAGAATGTCATCTATCCTCAGAATCGGAAACCTATTCTTGATCATGTTCTTATTTAAGGCTCTGTAGTCAATATACATTCGCTAAGAGCCGTCCTTTTTCCGAACTAACAACACAGGCGAACAAAACGGAGAACTACTAGGATGAATTAGTCCCTTCTCTAAAAGCTCATTAATCCGTGTAATAATCTCTTTTTGTTGTGCCGCACTGACCTGTACGGTGACCTATTGGGCGGACTAGTTGCTAAAATAAGATCTATGGTATGATCTTCAGGCCTCTCAGGGGATAACTCTCTTGGTAACGAATTTGAGAAACAGTCACTGAATTTATCCAAGAAAGCCCTTCTACTTTCATCTTGTACAGACACATTACTGTCAACTTCATTAAGTTGCTTTGCAAAAACCGAGTACGCAGAAATATGATTTTTCATTACAGAAGTAATTGCAGAAGCAGAAACAATTGGGACAGACTCTCCTTTAAGCTTCACATCTAACACATGAGGCTTGCCTCTATGTACAAGAGGAATCATTCTATTGTAACTATCCAAGATAGCGTACTTCTTGTGGCACCATGGGATACCCAATAGAACATCACAACTCTCTAAAGGCATAATATGGAACTCCTCTGTGTCCACATAGCTCTGAATATGCATACCAAGTTTGCCAAGAATGGGGGTGACAGGTTCAGTATGTCCTGGGCATGCCAAATCAGCCTGTCCAAGTGGTCCCATTTCCTCGAGACGTATATCCAACTTAGTTGCCAATGCTGGTGAGATAAAGTTTGCATGAGCTCCAGGATCAAAGAAAATAAGCATTGTGGAATCTCTGATCTTTCCCCAAGCTATGTACAATTTTGTAGCATCATCAACTGATTGATCTCCCACCATATCAGGCACTAAGCCAATGTTGGGCTTCTTTCTACTTGGCGCATCTTTATCCTTCGCATCTTTAGAAGATTGCTGTGGGCACTTATAAGCAATATGGCCTTTCTGTTCACATATAAAGCATTTACCAGCCATCATTAAAGCCTTTCTTTCTTCAAATGATTTGCCAAAATGTGGCCTCTTCTGTCCTTTACCTTGTTTAAAAGAAGTCTGAGGTTGCTACTGAAATCTTTTCTTCCAAAAAGACTTCTTTGTAAAGCTGGTCTTTTCTAGAAATTGCTTCTTCTTCTTGCCAGGATCTTGCTTAAAATGAGAATTCTTCTTTTCAATGCCTTTAAAGGTGTTAGCTTTTCCTTTCAACAATGCATTTGCCACACTAGCATTTTCAATTAACTGTACCATATTTGTAAACCTAGTCTTGGTACAATAATCCCTGATGGCTTCGGGTAAGCAGCAACAGTACTTTTCAATTTGTTCTGACAGGGGCACTGTCCTATAAGAACTCACGGGGAAAAGTGTTTCCCAAAATTTCTTATTGTACTTTTCTAAATCCGTACAATTTGCCGCGTCCAATTTATGCCATGCAGTCATGATATCTACTTCAAACGTGTTAGTTAACCATGAGGCTGCAAACAACTGTTTAAAATGGACCTAAGTGGCAGGTGCATATCCTTGCATCAACAATATGTTCTACCACTGCAAAGCATCACCTTTCAAAAAAGTTGCAGCTTTCCGCACCTTGGAAGTCTCAATAAAATTCCCTCCCTGTGTAAGCTGCATCAAACTGTTGTATAAATGTCAATGCTTTCAGCTTATCTTGCATACCACTGAAGGTTTCAAACTTTATTGCCTGACCACCCTCTTTATAGTCTTTAGGCTTTGCACTTTTTGGTGTCAGGTTGTCATAGACAGGTGGCTGTAAAAAGGGGAGTTCCTTATGTGCATTATCAGCATTCATTTCACCTGTCTTAGTTGCCATATGTCCACTAGGCTGAAAAAAACTAGCGGCTGCATTTTGTACTCTAGGCATCAAATAAGGACTCTGCAGAGTCTGATAACCGGATTGTAGACCAATATTAGCATAAAGTGGGTTCATTGCCTCAATAGGCATCATTCCTGGTGGCCCTCTAGGCAAGTATCCCTGATAACCTGTGGGTAATGCAACCATTGCTTGAAAAACTGACCCACCACCAAAGTAACTAGGATAGGTAGCAAATTGAGGAGGAATAGTTTGCTGTGCCACTCGTGCATTACTACCTTGACCATTCACTCCCTGGTCCTGTGCTCGTGCTTCTTGTTGCACTGGACCTGTCTCCATGTTTGGTGTCTTTTCCACATGCTCACGCACATTAGAAGTTTGCATTTTTGAGCGTTCCATGGTATGACGTGATGACTCAGCTCGAGAATCCTCATTATGTGACGTCAAAACTTTTACATCTAAGGATTCTTTACAAGCTATTCGAAAGAGCCCACCATACTGAGGAGTTGTGTCATAAACAAGTCCTGTTCTTGCTCCTCATCTTGTGGTTCAATGTCGGTTCTAGAAGGTGCCGACACCTGTGTACCAATACTCTCTCTTCGATGTCTACAAGCAGAAGAACTCTCTTCTTCATGAGGGAGTTTTCCTTTGCCTTTATCCTGTAATCTCTATAAAACCTGTGTATGGCCTTTTTACCCAAAAATGTCCGAGCTTAAATTCTTACAGAAAAGAATTCGAATTCTAGGGATGGAATCATAAAACCGGTCTATGACTCACATAAAGTGGTAGTTCCTTCAATTAACACCTGGTCTTTACACACACACATACACATAAGTAGAGACCTCACTCCCTCGCTCAACACCAGATTGGCCCCGAAGACCGGCGCCCCTCTCGATATTTCTTTATCAATTAAAAGATGAAAAATTACAAAAATGATAATGTTCCAAAATACATAACCTGTGAACAGTTGGTTTTCATCTCTTCTAAGTAAATCCCAACTGCATAAGAACAGTACAGCATGTCCAGATCAACATCCCTTTTAGGAAAGCATTTTCTGTGACCAAAACTCAATGATTCCTGTGCAGAATTGCAGTCTGCAGATCGCTGAATTCACAGTTCTTACTGTCCAACGTGTCCAAAATTCACTGTTCTCACTATCTAGCACACTATTCTTACTGTTCAACATGTGGCCAAAACTCAATGATTCGTGTGCAGAATTACAGTCTGCAGATCTCTGAATTCACTGTTCTTATTGTCCAACATGTCCAGAGTTCACTGTTCTTACTGTCCAGCATGTCCTGAATTGTTCTTACTGTCCAGCATGTCCTGAATTCACAGTTCTTACTGTTCAGCATGTGACCAAAACTCAATGATTCGTGTGCAGAATTACAGTCTGCAGATCTCTGAATTCACTATTCTTACTGCCTAGCATGTCCTGCATTTTTTGTGACCAATACTCCATGATTCATGTGCAAAATTTCAGAGAAAATACCAAATTGTACCTTCGATGGAATCTGCCCATCATGCGAAGCATTTTCTTTGAGAATAGAGAGAGAGTTGATCAAAGGGAGCAAGCTCTACCTCTGTAGTTGAGTTAGGGACGTAGAGGTACCCTCCATGGCTTATTTTCTTGCAGCAATCTGCCTCAGCTCCTCAAAACTTCATTCTCCCATCTGCCCCTTATGCCTATTACGTTTTTTTTAATGCTCTCTCTCTCTCTCTCTCTCTCTCTCTCTCTCTCTCTCGAATTTGTGCCGCATGACATACATATAACAATTTTCCCATTTAAACCTTCTAGTCTAAAATTCTCCATGATTTGTGCAAAATTTAACCTCGGTACAAACCAAAGAATTATTCTTTGTGCTAAAACGAAGATAATGACGTGAACAGATTCCGGGGTCCAAAAATAGGAACTCCCTAAATTTTAGGGATGGTGACCCTTGCATTCCTCAAGTTGTTCTGAGCAACTTTAATCATTGTGACCACATCAAAAAGTGTAATGTGGCTCAGTTATGGTGACTTTTATTCCGTGAGCATTCTCACATGTGTATCTTCTGTCTTGACGAGGCTCATTGTCTTGCACCATCTCCAGTGGCTAAGCACACAGTCCCAAACCACTGGCATTCTATTCTTCAGTGCCCATTCAATATGGAATCGGTCCTAAGGCTCAGATAAACCATTAGTCCAATCTGTCCCAATGGTTGTCTCTTTTGTGTTAGCAAATTAGTCAGCTCATGGTTGAGTCTGGACTTGTGGTTCAGTAGGTTGGACACATAGATTATTTAGGCATTTTATTTGTCATTATTTATTGAGGTTTGGGCATTATTTGCAGCCAGTCGGCCAGCATTTAATGTTGGCCGACCTGTCATATTGTAGGCATTTATTTTGGCCTATATATTGTCTAGCTCCCTCCTCCACATTCATTCATCACTGGAGAGTCCTTGGAGAGAGGGAGCAGGTGCCAGAGCCTCCACAGCCGGTGACTCACATTGTATCTGTACTGTCTCATGTCTTGGTATATGGATTCTATTTCCCGAGTATATATCTGAGTTCTCATCTGTATTGTGTTATCTTTTTCTTTTCTTTTGTCTTAGGTTCGGCAGTTTATTTCAGCATGTTGTTTATGCTTCAATTACTGCACCACTTCTGACATGGTATCAGATATCAGGATTTGTGTTTTTGCTGTGTTTTATTGCTGACTTCAGGACTGTTTTCCCCTTTGCTGATCAGGCAGCTGTTGCTCTAATCAGGCGACCTGTTTTGCTTGCGTTTTTTGTTGACATCAGCATCTGTACAACTTGCGCATCTGTTTCAGTCTGTGTTTTCATAATCAGGCTGCTGGCGATAGTTTCCTACACTTGTTTATGCAGTGTGCAGCCTGCGTTTTGCTGTTTTCAGCACTATTTTGGGCTGGGCGACTGGCAGAACAGGCCGTTGTTACTATTTCTGGCAGTTTTGTACTGATTTTTTGACGTTGTGTAGCAGATTTTGGCTTCTTTTGAGCAGATTTTGGGTTATACTGCATGTAAACTCTTGTTTTTTGCAGTCTGTGCTTGTGGTTTGGCTGTGTTCCCTCTCCCAATCCTTTCTTTTCTCTACTTTTTTTCTAAATCCTCTCCAGATGTCTCCTCCATGCATATCCATTGATGACAAGCTCCATGGACGTGATTATTACACGTGGAGTGCAGTGATGACTGCTTGGTTTATTCAAAAGCGGTTATGGTACGTGGTTAACGGTGATGTGGCCCGTCCTCGACAACCTTCTTCAGTTCCCTTTGATTTTGATGAAGTCAACCATGAGGAGGCTGTGCTTACATGGGATTCGGATGATGCACGTGCTTATTCGGCATTACTTCGGTGTATTTCCAAAGAAATCCTACCGGGGTCACCTCCTGTACGACAACTTCAGATGTATGGTTGAAGTTACAATTGATGTACGAGGCTCCTTCCACCATGAGGGCCGTTACTTTCTATGGCCAGCTCCAACAATTGAAGTTTGAATCCAAAGATACGATTCAATCCTTCCTACTTCGTGTTACTCAACTCCAAGACCAGCTTCGCACTATGCAGTCTGCCCTATCAAAGGCACATCTTGTTGGTACGGTACTCTACAAGCTTCCTTGGGAGTTTGATGGAGTGGCAAATGCTTTACGGGTGCACACATCTACGACTCTTGTCAGTTTTTTTTCACATGTCCTCCATGCTACTTGAGCATGAGGCTACTTTGCGACTACAGAGGAGGCTTTCATCAGATTATGGAGGTTCAAGTGAGGCTCTTGTAGCTTCAGAGAGGGGTTCCAAGATGAAGAAGTCGAAGGCCCAGTGTTATCACTGTGGCAAGAAATGTCATTTAAGGAAGGATTGCAAAGAGTTAGTGGCTTACAGGAAGAACAAGGAGCAGAAGACGAAGCGGAATGCAGACTCCTCCAACGAGTCATCTGCCTCAGATTCTGATCCTGATTCTCCAGCCACGGCGAAGTCCAAGGCGCGGAAGGGATTCTCTTCTTTGGATCGAGGGAAGGGCTTAGTGGCTCCTTCCTCAGCTGCTTTCTAGTGGTGGTGATGAGGTCATCCCTCACAACTCTCCAGTGCCAGAGAGGGAGTGTGAGAGGGTGGTGAGATGGGGCAGCCGCGCCTCATCTATATTTCTATACAGATGCACAGGATCCAGAGAGGGATATCCCTGACGCATCGATCGAAGTCTAGCAGGTACAAATCCTGGAGCTAGGATTGCCATCGAGGTTCATGATGGGCTGGTTACTTGATAGAGAGCGGGTGGTTTTCGTTTGGCGCTCACATGAGGGGACACTTCGGTGATCTGGCCAAAGACGGGGAATCCATGGTCATTTATGCACTGCGGCATTCGTGACAGGATGGTCACGTATGCTACATCAGGGGCATTGTTGACAGACATTGAGAGCTGCTATGATCTTCTCTATCTTCAGGAGCTGGTACGATCAACATCGACATTAGGTTCTCTCCGAGGCACCTTGGTGGTGGCTTGTGCACCCACTACTTGGGTATCCATGGTTCTACTCTGGTAGATATTGTTGTATGTACTATGATGCAACATTATCATTGTATATTGTATTATATCAGATCACCCATGATCTGAGAGAGGGTGTTAGCAGATTAGTCAGCTCATGGTTGAGTCTGGACTTGTGGTTCAGCAGGCTGGGCATATAGATTATTTAGGCATTTTATTTGTCATTATTTATTGAGGTTTGGGCATTATTTACAGCCAGTCGGCCAGCATTTAATGCTGGCCGACCTGTCATATTGTAGGCATTTGTTATATATTGTATGGCTCCCTCCTCCACATTCATTCATCACTGGACAGTCCTTGGAGAGAGGGAGTAGGTTCTAGTTCCTCCACAGCCGGTGACTCACATTGTATCTGTACTGTCTCATGTCTTGGTATACGGATTCCATTTCCCGAGTATACATCTGAGTTTTCATCTATATTGTATTATCTTTTTCTTTTCTTTTGTCTTGTGTTTAGCAGTTTATTTAAGCATGTTGTTTATGCTTCCATTGCTGCACCACTTTTGACATTTTGGCCATGCAAAGATCCCGGCTTATTCCAAGAGAACACTTTTCTTTTCTTGCACGCCCATACTTGCCTCAGCCTTGTTCTGATGCGTAGCTCACCGGCTTTAGCTTGAATACTGAGAACACAGCCTTGTGCTGCGTTGAAAACTTCTCTTCAGTGAGATCCACCCTAGGTCAGTCCTTCAATGATCTGATACCATGTCAGAGTGAAGCAATGTGGAAGCAAATGACCATGACAGAGAGTGAATAGAGAGAGAAGAGAGAGAGAGAAAGAGATAGTGAAATGCAGAAAATCTGCAGTGAAGAATACTGTATAAGGATGCAGAATTATACACGGGTGCAAAGAGAATATTTGCATATATCTCTGCCTTGAGGACCTTGATCTCCATCAACCCCGAGTGCTGTCTCCGTCACCAGCAGGCTGAAATTTGTCAGATACAAGTAAGGAAGTGAGTTGGAAGCTCAGCCTTAAAAAGGCTGAAAAGAATGTTTGAAAAATGACCAAAATAGGCAAGTCGGCTGCATTTAATGCAGTGGAGTGCAGTCGGCGGATAGTCCGATTGCTGCCATGTGGCACTGCTGACGTGGTAGGAGATGACTCTCAACACATAGCGCATTGTGGCAGTCGGCGGATAGTCCGATTGCTGCCATGTGGCACTGCTGACGTGGTAGGAGATGACTCTCAACACATAGCGCATTGTGGCAGTCGCAAGGAGGCCGTAGTGCTTGATGATCCTCCTTTGCTCAAGAGGACTTAGTGCACATCATATGTGTCTTATTACCTAGAGCATAAAATTTTGAAAGTTGATGTAGAATAAACTTTGTGGCCTAGAAGGGAGAGGTGGCACGACAAGTGCCTAGGGTAGATG
The DNA here is from genome assembly GCF_053477565.2 of Lygodium microphyllum. Taxonomy (NCBI): domain Eukaryota; kingdom Viridiplantae; phylum Streptophyta; class Polypodiopsida; order Schizaeales; family Lygodiaceae; genus Lygodium; species Lygodium microphyllum. The sequence continues at coordinate 23,774,697 of NC_141155.1, read as the reverse complement.
CATATTTTGCAGTGGCATAGGGAGCAAAGATCCATGTCAGCAAGTATTGGTGGGAGGTTCAGTGATGTTGGAAGAGGAGCACCTTGTGGTTTGTCCATCTGCCTGTGAAGAAGTCATAGCATTGGAGTGTCAATGTGTAAAAGGGAGGGTGGGTAGGAGAGGAAGAGAAGGGTATCTCTATCACCTGTTGATGCAGTGGAAATGAAGTGAAAAATTAGTAGATAATACCGAATCCGCAACTTGCTTTTGCCTTCTCTGATGAAGAGGATCTTTAGCTCTCTGAGCTCATGCGCTTTGATACCATGTCAAGATAACATCTATGCTTTGATACCATGTTAAATTGTGTGACAATGCAAAGAGACAATAGGGTTTGTGGGGAGAAACACAGTGTATGTATGGAAAACACTAGGAGAGAAGAAAAACTCGGAAACACAAGAACATGATGATGATGCACTAAATCATGCTATGAAAAGAAAAGCTGGTATAGTGGAGCTGAAGCTCAAAAGATGACTATCCTGTCTTGTCTGACTTAGGCGGCAACACTTGTGGTAATCTACACGGTGAAGGAAGTGAAACACAATCCTTTGGGCAGTGGGCTATTAAAGTAATCACTCACTGGAAGGTGAAGGACATTTGTTGAGGGAGTGAACCGTAGTCCTCTAATGCCATCAGAGATAAGGAAGATGATCACCAATTGTCGAGGGAGCGAACCAGTCCCCGGATGTTGAGGAGTTGAGCCAGGCTATAAATGCAAATGCTAGAGCTCAGATTGCTAAAAACACAAATAGTTAGATGTTGATACTTGTGTGGGAAAGGTCGCTAGATGTGGAGGTGATGCGTGATGATGGCAAACGCAAATTGTATTGGCCTCCTCTGTGCGAAACGCAAGGTAAATGATGACGCAAGTAGGTGGAGACTGTCTTTTCTCCAAGTGGAGAAGACCCAACACATAAGTAGACTGATGCCACTTGGTGGAGCAGAGAAGTCGCCAGCTATCAGATAATGATGCCAGTAGGGTGAAGACTCCAAATGTAGCCTGAAAGGTAACAGGAACAAGGCACCTGAAGGAGAAAAGAAAGGGTGACCATGAATTGTGATGTCCTCTAGTAGGGGTATGGGCAGCAACGGAGAGAAGAGGGAAGAGTATCGGAGGAAGAGGGATGGAGAATGACTGAAGTGGTGTATGAATGAATAAAGTGACTGCCTATTCATAGGTATAAGCTGTCTAGGGTGGCACACCATTGTGTGGGCGGCCACTGAAAAAGTGACCAAAATGTAGACACCAGCCCTTTTGGGACTGTCAATGCGAAACCCTAACTGAAGTGTGTAAATTGAAGAAGCTCAACATACTTAACATGTGGATTAGTTTTTAATCATATGTTTAAGTAAATGTTGCACATGTGAGGTGCAACTGAGGTTAGTGCAAATTAATGAACTCGGGTCTTGAGGGAATCAACGGATGTCAAATGTATAAGTTGCGATTAGTTATGTTGTATAGATACTATGTGGTATTTGGTGCTAGTTATTGGCCTAAGTCATTTATTTGGCCATTACTTTTAGTTGGTAACACTATAGATGTGGCATTTAAAGGTACTTAACACCGATTTGATAGTAAAAAATGGGATAGGGCTCTCTCGGAAGATGAAGTAGCCGAACCAATTTAATGATTAGCTGGTCAGACTATTTTTCTGGACTCCAAAATAATTATTATATTAATTTTCAGTAATTTTAGACTGAAAATTAATAAATAATGTGTATAATGCTAGAAATTCATTCAAAAAAGTTGCCATTTGTTAAATTTTCCAGCTAAGGCTAGGAAAAACGTGGGGAAGGTTGGGAGTGTCAAAAGATGACGTACCAGCGAGACAATAGGGTTGGCGGGGAGGAACACGGAGTGAACTCGGCAAACATGGAGAAGAGAAGAGAAGAGAGAATAAACTCTAATGAATGGAATGAGGAAGTTTTGAATCATGGAGTGAATGTGATACAAGGAAACAAGGGTGTCGTAGCATAAGGAAGATGATGAAGATAGCCACGAACCACGAACCGCAATGTCCTCGTGAAGGGGTGTGAGGGTAGTGGAGAGGTTGGAGAGAAGAGGTGACGGACTGAATGAATCAGCCATGAGGAATGAATGAGAGAGTGGCCTATAAATAGGCATAGTTAGTCTAGGATGGCGCCTCTTTTTGGGGTTGCAAACCCTAAACGCAAAACGCAAAAACGCAAAAACGCAAACTACGAGTGAAGGGTGAAGGGTTTCTCAACACCCCTTCTCAGGCCCAAAAAGAGAAACAAGAGAAGAGTGAGGGGGAGATGCAGTGCTACATGCTGAAGAATGCTCATGCAGGAGGTGCCACTTGGACAGTGTCCCTCGTGGGAAATTGTTCACTTGCCCAAGCGCCCTAGTACAAAGATGATGAAATCATGCAATGCATAGAAGGTAGAGGATCCCTAAGATCCAAGATTTCCACCGCAAAGGGAACCTGTAGTAAAGAACAGTAGATAGAGTGAACTAGAGAACCCAAAACTCAACCTCCGGAGAAAAGCCATTAGCTCCATGCATCCATGCTGGAAGGAATAAGAAGGCCTCGTCACCAAGTCGCGGCTGAACCTTTGAGGTCCTGATCTAGGTGGTACCTGAAGATCCTAGAAAGCAATAGAAGAGATAACTGGTCGAAGACAACCACCCCAAGAAAGTAGAGGATGGGTGAAGAACTTCATGTGGAGTAGGTTCCCCCTCTGAGGAGGGAGGTGGAGGGGCCCCTGTTGAAGTCGAAGAAGTAGATGCCCCCTCTAAGGGCAAAGAAATAACATCCCCCTCTGAATCCCCCTTTGAAGTAGATAGGGGATCCAAAAACTCATGGATCATGGACTCTGAAATGTCTGATGATGAAGGAAGTGCCACCGGTTGTGTTGAAGAAGGTATCTGGGGTGCTGAAGAGCTCCCAGAGGCAGCCTCTTGAAACTGAGTAGTTGAGGGTCGGACTCAAAATGAGCAAGAGGTGGGCAACAATCGCTGTCTCTCAGTGGAGCAGACTGGGTACCCGAAGAAGAGGAAGGAGTCGAGCAGCCATTGTCTCTCGAAGAAGCGGACTGCAAATCCGTAGGTCGTGGAAGCCACTGTACCTGAAAATAAGTAGAAGAAGACTGCCGCTGGCATTGCAACGATCTCCAGGAGGTCGCAGTGCCGTTTGATCCTCCATGTGCTCGAAAGGACTTAGTGCCTATCGGATGCGTCTTATGGCCTTGAGCATAGTACTCTGATAGCCGATGCAGAACGATCTTTGTGGCTCAGAAAGGAGAGGTGGCACAAGGAGTGCCTGGTGGAAGGCATATATACTCTGGGGGGGTGGGGAGCAAAGGTTGAAGTCGGCAAGCATTGGTGGTGTGTCCGGTGATGCCACAGTAGGAGTAGCCAGTAGTTTGGACATCTGTTGGTAAAGAAGCCATGGATTCTAGTGTGCCTTGTTGAAGAAGGAAGAGGTCAGCCACCATGAACCACGAACTGCAATGTTCGCCTCAAGGGGTGTGAGGGCAGTGTGAAGCACAAACCACAATGTCCGCCTCAAGGGGTGGGAGGGTAGTGGAAGGGTTGGAAGTGAGCTGCCAGTGGGAGGAGGATGTGACCGGTAGTAAGAGGTTGCAACCAGTAGAAAAACGTAGGTGAGGAGAGAGAAAGACTGAAAACGCAGGCATGACAGCTTGCAGGAGAGAGAGAGACTAAAAATGTAGGCAGTAGGTGAGAAAAGAACTAAAAGCGCCAACAGGACAGCCTGCAAGAGAGAAAGACTAAAAACGCAGGCAGGACATTGTGCAAGAGAGAGAAAGACAAAACATAGGTAGTAGGTGAGAGAAAGACTAAAACGCAAGAAAAAAACAGTAGCAGCAATCAATATGCTGAAATCAGCTCCGAACAGTGTGATAGGCTGGAAACAGGTGCTAGACTGTTGTAGATAGCGATGGCCAGCTTGGACCGCGATGTGCTCTGTGTTTCGGGTGTGGGCAGCAAGCTGAAATACCTGAAATCTGCAAAAATGAGATTGTTTTCTGAATGAAGAGTGATCAGCAACAGTCGTTTTGCTGTAAACAGCTGCAAACTGCGGGTGGAAGGTTGGAAACAAGTGCCAGACTATAGATAATAGCAAGGGACAACTGAGAGTCCGATGTCCTCCACGAAAGGGGTGTAGGCAGCAAGCTGAAAACACCTGAAATCTGCAAAAATGAGATTTTGTTGCAGCGGAAGAAGAAGAGAAGTGGATGCCAAACCCGCCACCGGTCTTTGCCTTCATTGGAGTGGAGGATCTTTGCCGCTGTTTGAGCAGATCCAACTTTGATACCATGTCAAAAGATGATGTACCAGTGAGATAGTAGGGTTGGCAGGGAGGAACACAGAGTGAACTCGGCAAACATGGAGAAGAGAAGAGGAGAGAGAAGAAACTCCAATGAATGGAATGAGGAAGTTTTGAATCATGGAGTGAATGTGATACAAGGGAACAAGGGTGCCGTAGCATAAGGAAGATGATGAAGACAGCCACGAACGAACCACGAACCGCAATGTCCTCGTGAAGGGGTGTGAGGGTAGTGGAGAGGCTGGAGAGAAGAGGTGATGGACTAAATGAATCAGCCGTGAGGAATGAATGAGAGAGTGGCCTATAAATAGGCACAGTCAGACTAGGATGGTGCCCCTTTTTGGGGCTGCAAACCCTAAATGCAAAACGCAAAAATGCAAAAACGCAAACTACGAGTGAAGGGCTTCTCAACAGGGAGAGCAAAAACAAAGGCTTAGAGGGAGAGAGAATCACTCATTCTTATTGGAAACACATCGTGAGCAGTTGGAGTAACCATTGTAAGGTGAGTTTTAGCCATTACTAGTAGGCGTTTGCGGATTTGGAGCAGCTGATAGTTGCACCAGATCCTGGGCAATTTGACAATAGTTCCAGGTTGAAGGTGTCAACAGATTTTGGGTCTCCAAGTGCAAGCAAACCCATTTATTGCTATTGGGACAGGGCAACAGTTGCATTTGACTGATTTTTTGTCATTTTTTGTGACAAAACTTTGAATTTTCTTTCTCAATATTCTCTCACATTCCCCAGCCATTTCACAGCCTTGCTTTGAAGTCTCATCATTTGGACCCTTGGAGATTGAGGAATTTCAGTTCTCTCTGCTATAAACCTTGATATTGAAACTAGGGTTTAGTAGCTACCTTGGTAAGCCAGCTAGACATTGAAGACTCCAAGTCCTGAATTATTTAGGGCTGAAGGTGATTTTCAGCTGAAATCAGGTGGAGGACCAGCCAGCCATAAAATTTGGGGCATTTTCACTCTTCTCAAAGTGAGTGAAGGCCAATTGATTGCCTAAATCTAGGGGCAAACTAGATTGAAGACTTGCTAGTTACTTTGGATAGTAAGGGGAGTTTGGATTGCGAAGGGGATTGGGAGAATCCCATTGTAAATCAACTTCTACTTCAATAAAGCTAAAGAAATACCGAAAAGGGCGTCAATTTTGGGGCAAACTGGGTATCCATTGTCCAAAGTTTAGTAGGTAAATTTGTATTTTCAGTTTTGCAATAAATGATTAGTGCTGTAGTTAACTTGTAATCAGGAAATTACCAACCATCCACTAAAGGGAGGCTGGTTTCACATGTTCATAGCGACTAGAATGTTGGTCTTCTCGGTCTTAGTTGTCACTTTGGTGGCCCTCATGGTCCCAATGCACACAATTGTGCTGAATTGTATTGGTCTGTCATCTATGTCCTTTAAAAATTGCTTGCCAAAAGCACAAGAAAATGGCTATTGCTGCTGTAGTAGAAAGAAACGCTCCATTGTAGTCACTTCTGGCTCCCACCTTGGTGTGTGATACTGTATGAGAATGCATAGTGGAAATGAACAAGAACATGGACTGGGAAGAGAAGATGGAGACAAGAGGAACACGGTGGAAGCCAAGAAACAAAATTGACTGAAATTGGAGGTACAAGGCTAGAGTCTGTCAGCCCGTACATGCAGCACAAAGCATCAATGAAGCCACTAGATAGAGGCATGGAATGATGACAAGAAAGATGAGGATGGCTGGCAGTAATGAACTGATTGACACAAGGAATGGGGGCAACTGTAAATAGGAGGCAGCTAGGAATTTGGCTGACCAACAAACTGGTCAACAATCAGTCGCCTGGCCATAAATGCTGTAAAAAATGCTGCCTGCCCAAGTGGCACGTGTCTGCTCTGCAATGTGGCAATGCTGTGTGCCTGAAACACATTGAGAACAGGCTGCCAGGACATACTCAGGAATGGATCTCCACCTAAGTGTCTTGGGGAGAGAAACTGGCAGACCAAAGCTGTGTTAGCCTACTAATGTCCTTGTCTGACTTAGATTAAGGGGTAGAGTTGAGTCAAGAGTGAGATTGGGGATGCTGAGAACAGCTCAGAGAGTGTTTTGTACTTGAGATGGATCCCAAAATGCAGCAGCAACAGTCCATGGCAAATGATGATGAGTTAGGGAGCAGTGGTGGGAGCAAAACCTGGTCCTCTGGGCAGCATAATGTCAAAGAGACTCTAGGAAGCAAAATGCAGGTGATACAGGTTGAAACACAGCCCAATCTGGATCAGATGATGATGATGATAATGGCAACAGCAGTCATGCTGCTGGCTGTAAATGCAGGCTGCAGGTCAGAAAAATCAGGCTGCAGATCCTTCAGATGGTGATGACATGGCTGCGACAGTAGGTGGCAGGTGGGCACTAGCACCGGCTCCCTCTCTCTAACAGGACCTGCACTGGGAATCTACAAGTGGATGATGAATAATCTAGAGCGAGGATATCCGGCCAGCAATAAATGGTTCAAATCTCTAGAATGATGACAATAAAAAATACCTAAAATAGTCTACAATGCCGAACCCGCAACTGCACATGCCTAAATTCATTTGTGAGCCGACTAAACTGCTAATAGATAGATCATGATTGCTCACAATTGGGTTGGGGCATTGGGAGGGTAGTGGGTGGATTAAAAAGGGGGTGGATAATGCTTGCGGTGATAGGTGCCCCACTCACATATTGGGTCGTTTGTTGACTCTCATGCCATCTATCCTGTCACCTTACATTTGTGGTGAGGATGTTGGCCGTTAGGCCAATTGTTGCATTGGGAGACTCTCCATAAAAATTGTTAGGGGTGATGACTAACAATTATTAGTGAAGAAGAAGTGCAAGTTGTTACATGCTGAGTTTTGGTTATCAGAAAATGCTCAAGGGTGTATTGGGAATTTCGACAAAATATGAGGAGCATTTGGAACTATTGGCCAAAATGGAGGGGTACTGTGGGAATTTTACTCAAACTTGAAGTGTATTTCTCCAAATTTTTAAAATTTGAGGGGTATTTCAGCTAGTCGTGAGGGTTATTTTGGGAATTACTATGAAAGATAAATATGATTTAGTTTTCCTTGACCTGATTACTTGCTCTTGTCTGTCCTTATTATTGCTTCCAGCTGTGATGGTTTTCTGTCTCTGTGGGAGGCATAAGCTCTTGTTCTGTTCTTGTTAATGCTTCAAACTGTGATGGTTTTCTGTATCTGTGGGAGGCATAACTGTCTGGGGGCATTTCATTAGTTGTCCTCAGATTGATTTATCCAATCAATATAAATTTCAATTCTGAGACAGCTTGAAATGTTCTCTCTTTCTTCATCTCTAGCGTGTCAGAAAGGATTTCATATAGAGAAGAGATGAGAACAATAACAACAACAAACAATTGTGCTTCAATGTGCAGATCAGCTGCTTGAATCAGTCTTAGTCAACAATGAAGCGCGTTTTTGGAGTGAAGAAAGAGAAAACGCCTCCCCCAACTGTAGGAGAGGCAACTGAGCGGGTGTGTCTCTTATCCATCTTGTTTCTCTAGCAAGAAATCCCAATTAGCTTTGTCTTTATGCAATCACAACTTTGCTAGCAGTTTGCATGGTATAAATACATTGAACAAGTGTTCCATTATATGGAAAAGATATCAATCTTTGTAGTTTCAAGTTAGTAACATTGAAATACCTTTTGCTACTATGAGTATTTATGGAAAGTTCATGATTGATTGAGATTTATTAGTGGTCTGTTGAGGTCATGATTCAATGAAGCACAGGGTGGGGTCTTTCAATTTGGGGACAGAAGGTGAGAATTCAAGTTCTTGTTTGCAATATCTCGTGATTTTATATCCTTGTACAGGTGTCTTCCCCCCATTGGCTTCAGTCAGCTTAAGTTCAGGAAGAACCATTAACCAACACACGCGCATGGGTGGTCCCAACTTGATTGAACAAAGTGGTTCAAATGCACATGTGATGAAATGAACTGCTGAAGGCGCCAGTGCGCCTATGAATCTTCATGGAGGAGCTACAGCCACACTCACTGCAAGCGACATCCATGGATAAAGTCCTTCAAGGGAAGAAACTGACTGGACGGCAGACATAGTTGATCAATTACAGGCTGTATTTCCAGACTTGAAGTTGACACACTGATGCATTTCAGTACTGCTTGCAGAATATTCTAGAAGGTATGCTGTTGACAAGCAGGACTGAACTCAAAATGCAGGCTTTTCATCCTGATCTTGGAAAGGGGAGCTGGAAACACTGTCAGGCTGGTGTTTCAAAGGGCAAATTGCGAGAAAACTGTGTGGCTGCTATTCCTAAAGAGAAACACAGCAGGGAAGGTTTGTTTCAGGACTGTTCTGAGATGAAATCCTGTGCAACCACCACCTTGCCTTGGAAAACATGCGATCTGCAAAAATTGAGCCACCTTAGCAGGTTTTTGTTGTGCCGGAGAATGTGCATATTTCAGCAGAGCTATCTACTCCATAACAAATGTTTAAGACTTGGGCTGGTGGCTCTTTCCGAGGCTTGCTGTTCTTCTCTTATGACAGCTCTCTGGAGGTTAGCCAAAATGTCTCAGTTGAAATATATCAGCCAGACTCAACAAATTGCTCAAGTTTAGTTCAGGTTAAGCAGGTTTGTGTTAGGGATATTTTCCCTCATATGTGAGCGCACTTGTGTGATTTCTAATGTATGAATGTATCACCCCATGTGATCACACTTTAGGTGCATTAAATAAAAAGGTCAAGCTAGTTGATTTCCTCTGACCTATAAACAAAGCCATGACTGTGTTATATCCTGTTTTTTCAATTGATCCTGAAATACTCTGTAGTCTTTCTCCCTCTTTGAGTCTCTCTCTTTCTAGTGTTTCACCTCCCCTATTCCAATATATGGTAGTATTGTGGTTCAACCCTACCCATGTTATCTTCTTCACAATCACCACGTCTCTTCGGTCTTTGTGTGTGAGGAGAGAGAAGTTTCATTCAAACACTCCTAGTACAATTGGGAGAAATTAGTCTTGTCATAGCAGTGTCATGATTCATCTACTAGTCAAATGTCAAAGCCATTGAGAGTTAAGTCTTCACCAATATCCAACATCTGATGTGAAACCAGCTTGCCTTCTTGGATAGGGTGTTGAGTAATTTGATTAAGCACTAATTACAGCAAGCATAAAATTCATATGAACTGAAAATGTAAATGTTACCACTTAATCTTTGGAGATTGGACACCCCGTTGGCCCTAAAACTAGCATCCCTTGCAGTATTTCTTTAACTTGTATTGATAAAGTATACTAAGATACAACCTGATCTCCTTCAATCTTCAATATATCTTGTTATCCATAGCAACTAACAAGCCTTCAAACCAATTTGCCCCTTGGGCTTGCTTAGGGACTGGCCTTCAATTTGCTCCGTAGATTTCACATCACATGTGCACCTTACATTTGTATTGTTGATTAACACTTAATCAAATGCTGAGCAAGGCATCAAAATTTCATGTCCTCGAGACATTATGTGTTTAATAGCTCCATGTTGCATCATATCATGTCTCTAAGGAGTTTTTCCCAATCAATGCCTTTTTGTCACACTGTGTGTGTTGATTTTTTTAGTTGTGATAGTCTTGTCCTAATCTTAGTTATGAGATCCTTGCTGTTGGATATGAAGAGAGATTATTGTATTTACTTGGTTGCACATAGTGGATTTGTTTTATTGTTCTCTTTTGCATTTATCTGGTTATGCATTTAGTCGAATCTCTATCCTCATCAATGTTGTGCTTAGGCTTTGCATTGCATCGTTCTTACATGATATTAGACATTCTTAGGTCTTATGTGTTCTTTCCTAGTATTGAGTTCTCAAAGGCACCTCTGGTTCACATGGTACTTCCTCCTTAGTTGTGTCTTCTGCTCAGATTTGCAGTTTTGGGCAGCCATCTCTCCTGCCTCGACACGGGGAGGTAGCACCATTCCTTTTGTTTCACTTCAATTTCTTTAACATTTTTTATGGTTTCTCCATGTTCTTATCAAGATACTCAAGTGAAGGGGCCTTTATGCCAATCAGAAGCTGATGATGAAGGCTGTGTTCATTGTGAAAGGTTTGTGGAAATTGGTTATAGAGTAGGAGTTGAAGCCCTCACTTTCCAAAGTAGCCAGCTCGAAGTTGATCTCAGAGCGAGCTGATGTTTATTGGGGAGTTGATTGTGGCTTAGGAGCAGCACAGGACAAAGGCATTTTTGACTTTGGTATATCTCAATGTTGGTTTGGGACAACCGACAAGATGTGTGTGATTGGCAATGGAGTTCATCCTTAAGGCTAGCTCTTTTCTCACTTACAATGTCGATGAGTTCCATGCAGTTCTCCCTCAAGCGTGTGAAGAATGAGTTGATGACAGTTCACTCTGCCTTCATCAAGTAGCAACTATGTAGTCTCCTTGCTATGTTTGTAGAAAACATGGCCAGAAGGCTGGCTCTTTTAAAGGAAAGGGAAAGTCCAAGAAGAAGGATGTTCTTGGTTCTTCATGAAATCCATCCTCTAGCTCCTTGGCTGTTGATGCTATTGCCTTAGGGCCCATGAATTCGTTCTAGTCGCTAACAATCCTTCTCAAGATTGTGGGCCTCATGCATGTTCTTGCATCCACATCTTTTGTGCATGCTTACATGAAAGAACCATTGGGAATACTCATGCTAGAGAGAGAGAGAGAGAGAGAGAGAGGGAGAGAGAGAGAGAGTAGTTGTTTGGCAAGCTTGTTCACAACTTTTGTGATTGATCTGCAACAGCTCATACACCTTCCTACAGTTGGCCTACTGGTGGTGCTTGAGGATCACCGTGCTTCTGTGAGTAGTAGCTAGTGGATGTAATAGGTCTATTCTAGTATGCTGGGGTGCACTTGGTTCATCGATGTTCCACCTCTGACCTGAGAGAGGATGTTAGATCATCTTACTGGGTGGCCACTATTTTAGTCGCTTTTGGTCCCTCTTACCGGGGCAGGGGGGTCACTGAGTCGAGCTATACTCTATATGTGTCCTAGCCCCTTCGTGGGTTCACATGTACTTGTGCATTCCATTGTGTGAATTTCACCCTTGCTCTTGGATGTGGATGATGCGGCTCTAGTCTTGTTTCTTCCCCACTATTATGATGGCTGTGTTGCTGTTGTATTTGCTTTTGTTACACGTTAGTGGATTTTTCATTATTCTCTTTTCGGTTTTTGTTTATGTGTTCCATTCAATCTCTACCCTGCTGCGTTTATCATGTTGATGGAACTACCAGTTTTGGGAGACAAGTTGAGGGCATACCTATGCTGCATTATGCTCTAACCTGAAAGAGGAAGATAGGACAATGTAATGTCCAAGGTGAAGTGAGAGTCTGGTTAAACTATGGAATGTATGGTGGGTAAGGCACAAGAGTCAACTTATTTATCAGATGATAACCTAGGCATGTTTGAGGCTGCGAATGACTTTGGGCTTGTATGTGCTTAACTTTGTTTCAATAAGTGCTTCCAAGTAAGAAGTCCTCTTTTAAAGTCACCGCAAAAGTTTGAGTGCAAAGTTGTTATGGAGGAGGACAATCCTCAGAATCTGCATAAACTTGGGATTGTTGACTTTTTACATTTTTCTCTGCAGATAAATAAACGTGGGGAGAGTGTCGATGAGAAAATCAAGAAGCTTGATGCTGAACTTGTTAAGTACAGAGAACAGATAAAGAGGACCAGACCTGGTCCTGCACAAGAGGCAGTAAAAGCACGTGCAATGCGGATCTTGAAGCAGAAAAAAATGTGAGTTGAGTATTCAGTGTTGTCTTTGCACTTGCTGTTTACTATGACACAATGTCCTTTTTCAGCTAGAGTGTTCACACAGATTTTGTGGCCAGGTATGAAGGTCAGAGGGATACCCTATATAATCAAACATTTAATCTTGACCAGGTTGCATTTGCAACTGAGGGTATTAAAGATGCTCAACAGACTGTAAGTAGATGTGTGGGTTTTCTTTCTTTCATGTTTCTCAGGGTCTAGTGTGAGTTTCTTAACGACCCTGAGCTTTTTATCTGGTCATCTTTGACAGCTTGTCAGCACTGACACTTATGTCTGTGTGCAGATGGCTGCAATGAAAGCAGCAAACAAGGATTTGAAGGGAACTCTGAAGACTTTGAAGATTGAAGATGTGGATGTAAGGAGTCTGTCTCCTGTAAAGCATTTTTTGGGTCTGCAGTGGATAGTACTTTTAAGCAGCATCTTCTAAATGTCAATGATGCATTACATTTTCTAGCAAATAATCCTTTTTGTTTTTTGGTGGTGATTTGCCTTAATTTGCTACATTCGAAAGGTTTTCGTGTCTTATGAAGCATGCTAGATTATGTAATGAAACATACATATTTATTCATTCTCAGATTCATTGTGTTGACTTGTTTACCTATGTGATCATGGAATATTAGCTTGCCATTGTTTCTCCCTAAACCATTTTTCCTGCAAATGGGGATTTTAAAACCTGCAATAGAGGATATCATTGTTATGATTGGATAGGCTGACAAAACAATCCACCTGGGAACCGTCCAAAGGAGAACCCTTTGTGAGCAAACACACATTTTTATTCCTGTTTAAGTGTCAGACTTCTGCAATCTTCCCTGTAAGGTTGGTTTTGTCTATGCAACAAACTGATGGAATGCTGAGGTCAAATGCACAGGTTACAGCATCAGCAAATACTTTTCACTTAGATATAGCATGTGATAATTTGGCTTGATACTAGGCCTCTATCAAGCCTGTTAATAATAGTACTCTATTTTGCTGGATAAACCTTATTGTACTGAATGGAAAGATTTTGGTGTCTTATGAAGCATGCATGCTTACTCAATCTCATATTCAGACTGTTTACCTATGTGATCATGTAATATTAGCTTGCCATTGTTGATTCCTAAAGCATTCTTTTCCTTCAAATTGGGTTTTTGAAACCTGCAAAAAAGGAAGTCAGTGTAATGATTGGATAGGCCGACAAAACAATCAATCTGAGTAGTGTCCACAGGAGAATCCCTTTAAAATTAAAAGTGAGCAAAGTCACAGTTTTATTTGTGTTTGAAGTGTCATGTTTCTGTGATCTCCCCTGTAAGGTTATTTTTGTTTATGCAACAAATTGATGGAATGCTGAAGTCAAATGCACAGGTTGCAGCATCAACAAAGACTTTACACTCACATTTAGCATGTGATTATTTGAATTGATCCTAGGCCTCTATCAAGCCTGTCAATAGTAGTATTATATATTGCTGGGTTACAAATCTTTCATGATTAGACATTGGGCCTGCTAATGCTTTTGTGGGTCAAGTCCGGATCCTTGGACAGGTTTGATATATGATGAGTGTTTAGTAAGAGATGCCTCTGTATGCAACTAATTCAGTTCAAATTATGTTTGTTAACAGAAAATGCAGGATGAGATGATGGATCTTATGGATTTTAGCAATGAAATACAAGAGTCATTGGGAAGAAGCTACAGTGTCCCAGATGATATTGATGAAGATGAACTCCTAGGGGGTATTGACTCTTGTTTATCTGGTCTTTACTTGTTTGTCCATCTACTTCCCTATTTACTGGAATCATCCTCTATATTACAGAATTGGATGCGCTAGAGGCAGATATGGGTTTAGAAACAGAATCCAGTGGTGTCCCAGCATATCTCCAACCAGATAAGGAGCCTGAACTTGATATAGACCTCAACTTGCCAGCAGTGCCCTCTGAGCAGACAGCAGCTCCACAGCCTCAGGTCTTGATTCTTCCCTTCTGTGTGCTTGTAAATGTGGGGTGGTACATGATGGGCTGGGTGTGGAGGGCAAGTGTAGGGGGGTAAAAGGTTTGGAGGGAAGCACTGTTGAAAAACCAGCGATGCATATCTTTTGAGGTGGGGCAAGAGAGTACTTTTGGCAGAGGGGCTATGCATTTCATAGCACTGTGATCAGAAGGGTCTTACACAACTCTGAAATTGTGATCTCTTGTTTTTGCTGTGTTTAGGCTGCAGATGATTTTGGGTTGCCTACAGTTCCAAGGGCATCTATGCGTTCATAGGCGTTTGTTTTCCTTGATATAATGTAAACTGTGTAAAATCTGCTAGATTCTTGTACTCCTAGATCTCTGTAACTGGGGCTTACCTCTGTGCAATGTATACTAAACAAGTCAAAACTGTGAACCTAGCTAAGGTGCAGCACTTTTCCTGTCTTCATCAGCAGCATTTTTCTGATTTTATTACGGATCAAGTGGAATCTCCTAACAACTCTGCAGGTGGACGTCCTTGGCCATTGTGCACCCAGGATTAATTTGAGCAGAGATGAAAGATCTCTCTGCCTTCCAATATTCAGTTGATTTTCATAAAGCTGCAAAAAAGTTCTATGGGGGCTGTCTCAATTGAGAGAAGTAATTTCCCTTCCTATCTTGATTCATCCATTCTGTATTGACAATGAAAGGCCGTCAGTTGCAGCTATACATGCTAAAAAGATAAACATACTTCTACATGGCTATTCACAGTAGATGGGCTTTCTACAATGTGTTATTGATATGTATTGGTGGATTCCTTGCATGCCTAGGTCCCTACTTTTGTAACTGTGCTTTTGCAAGACTTGAGTGAGATGAAAACTGAACTATTGGTTTATATTTGTTCTTGGTCAAAGAGGATGCACGATGTATTGATATAAGTTCAGAAATCAATAATAGAACTAGGGCAAGGGGGCTAACTATAGAATAACTAATGAAAAAGGTGTATTTTTTGGGGGAATATTTACATTTTGCAGTATTGTCACTTACATGAGCACAGAAGAGACATGGAGGAATTGAATGTGTAGTATTGAAAAAAAAAAAATTTTCGAGTCTTTGATGCAATCTTTTAAAAAACTTTTTAGGGGGATTTTTGTGAGCCAATAATGTGACATCTTTAGCAAATTATGAGTGACACCTAAGCAAGATTCTCATTATATTCTCTTTTTTTGGTTATGTTACCAGTACTAAGGTGTTTGCTTTTTGGCCCACTTACCATTGGGGATACTAAGTGCTTTGATGCATCATGCAAATTTCTAGTTATTTTTGGGAAGATTATTGACGCCTTCAAACTTTGCTTTTGTAGCTTTTGATTTTGTACTAATGATACAGATTTTGTTGATTTCTCTCTCATAAACATTGATGAAATGAGCAATAATTGGCAATGAAATTTGGAGGAGTCTTGAGAAGCTCTGAGGAGAGGTAGGGCCGTCTATTTCATGGTCAATGCACGCTTTACTATTGGAGAGTAAACCTAGCCTAAGAAATTGCCACATGCCTATAGTTAGGTCTCTTTAATTCATTAGTGGTGCTTTTAGCTTGTCAAATAAATGTGTCATGCAAGTTGTTAAGTATAAGTTAAGCCTTCAATTGTTTGTCAATCTCTTCTTAACACTCCTCAGGAATGTTGGAGAGATGCATTCCCTTGCTGATTCGAGATTGCAAACATTGCTATGAGCTTTATTAAAAATACATTAAAACTTCACGTGAATTCTAGGATGTCAAAACATATGTGGATTCCTTATATCATATCATGAAGAAGCTAAAAAAGATTGACCTACAAATTTTACTCTTTTGGAGTTCAAATTTCAAAGTGGTATCCTATTTTATAAGTTATGAATTTCCATTGGAATAATAAGTAGTAAAACTATGGTTTAATGATTTATGATCCATAGTAATTCAACATAGGCATTTTTGTTATCACAAATTATCCATTAATAGCTCTCGATTATTGAAAGAGCCTTGAAAGCTTGGTTGAGCTATAGACAAATGCGAAAAAAGGATATAATAGGAATTGTCCACATGAGCATTGTCCTTCTTAGATGTATAATATAATAGAAATCTGGAGTGTGATTATGAAATGTAGTAAGACCATTAGTGTATAGTCTTATGTATTTGCAACCATGTAAAACACAATCATTAGTGAATTACATTATCTTGTTGTGCGAGGTTTAATAATTTTGATTATTTTTAAAAGTATTGAAGTATTGCTTGTGTTATTTTATAGAAGCTTTGTTCATCATTCCATCACAATCTAACTTATGTATTTGTATGATTGTGGTTGCTATTATCTAAGATTGTGGGATAGAATTTTATATTTGCTCAAGTAGTGAGATATGTTGTCTTGTTAGGTATGTCTTGTGAAGTACTCCCTTGGACCAAATCATGTTATGGATTATGCAAAATTGGTGCTTTCATAAGAGGTAGCAGTTGCAACTAGCCTCATCAAAATGGTCCAAAAATACATGTTAGAACCTCATCAACAACCAACCTTGCCATCATGGTCTAGAAATACATGTAAACATTATTGAGAAGTCGAAGTAGTTCTATTATCTTGTTTTGTCTTCTTCGACTATATAGATACCATGCTTATAGTTGATGCCATTAAAAGCACAAAGATAATGATTTAGAACATCGGTAGACTACCACTGCTATTAGCATTAAATGTTTATAATGTGTCTATCTAAAATTCTTAATTCAATGTTTAGCTTAAAGTAATAGTATTAAATAAAGAGAAAGATGACAATAACATTTCAAAATTTTTGGTATTATTTACATATAGATTTTTCAATTTAAGTGCAGTGAACATCAGGTAGACGTGGTGATTTTCTTTGTTTTGTATAAGAAATAATGATTTCGAAGCTTGTGCATGGATAAATTCTAGAGTTTAGTAACTTGCCATAGAAATCTAATTGATCATGAGTAAGTGGGTGCCTAAATGAGACCTTTAGTAGGCTAGCTATATTGATGAAAGCCAAAATCCATCGTGACTACAAGAGGTGATTTATTTCCTAGAGTAAAAACATTTTGGTAACCAAACCCCCTAAAGTCCATTTCTTAAGAGAAGGATTGTGCCCTCTAACTAGGGTGCATGGGGAAAGAAGGAAATATATATTAACATTTGCAAAATGCCAAAATGCTATATGACTTGAGCATATGTGATGATGTCTCATCATGATATGTGAGAAAATGTATAATCAAAAGTAAAAGGAATTGTGAATTGTAAAGACAAGGGCTAGAAGAAAAATTACAAATCTAGTAAGATTTTTTAAAACAAACAAAGAAATGTATAAAAAACCATTAGATATTTGACAATAAACTATTAAGGCAACAGGAACTTAAAATAGAAAAGTTTAACATGCCCAATAGATCAAGGCTCCAATGAGTACATATATTTGGTTCAATCCACTATATCCCACTTTTCAAATAAGAGCATATTTCATGACACTTGAAATGATTAGTGAAAAGAAAATCCTTCTAGTTCTTTTAATTGCAGCTTTAAACACATTTTTCATGAAACAAAAATAGAGGACCTCCTACATGTGTGCATTGAATGTAATCTTCTTTGTTGAAACGTAGCTCATTAACTACTAAAATGATGGTGCATGTTATACCTTGTTGATTTGCCTCATTCAATGTTTTGATTTCCTTCTATACTTCCTCTTGTATTTTGGTCATTATTTCCTTCTATACTTCCTTTGGTATTTTGGTCATTATTTCCTTGACTTCATCTTCAATCTTCTTATTGGTTGTAGCCACCTTTGTTGTGCCAACTTTCCCTCTAGTTTGACCAAGCATGTGAGCACTTTGGCAAGTGAGTATTTCAAACCACATTCTTTGTTTCCAAATTGCAAGCTTGTGGATGTTGGTATTCCTCCCATGAGCTCATTCTTGATTTGGCTTGGGTAGTGATGCCAAGACCACTCAACAAGACTTTTGGTACACCTTACATTAGGATAATAGCTTAAGAGCAACTCTCACCCCTAGGTGTTGCTCTTGTACATAGGAGGAGGTGATGAGGGAGATTAGAAATCACTTGGCCAATAGAAAAAGAAAGAAAAAAGTATACATTAACATCTAATGATGCCGAAAATGACCTATGAGACAATTGTGTATAATGGGTAGTAATCAATCATTGGATATCAAAATCTTCCCAAGTGTAATCTATGATATACAATACCAAGCAAAGTGCAAAAGTAAAATACAATGTCCATGTAGGGATGAAAAGAGGTGGGTATATGGAGCACTATATGACTAGCTTTATGACTGAATGATGGGTTGTTATATATGTTAGGGATACAAGGATACCACCATGTGGCATAATCCTATCTAGTTCCATCCCATTAGGATCGACATGGGTATAATATGTTAGAAATCCCTAATGAGTTGGTGTATGAATAGCATCTGGACCGAGTCTCTTAGCTTTGCTAGGTGTTGCTCATTTTGCTAGCAAATCTCCAACATCTCTGTCTAGTGTAGTCTCTATGTTTGTGGCATCCATGCACCCTTAGTAAACATATTCAAATTTGACCTTCTCCACTCTCTACAATGTCCACCCTCTCTATATAGAAGCAGTACATGTAATCACCCCTCTCTATATAGAAGCAATATGCGTAATCATTCTTTGAAAAAAATTAGTGAGCTGTGACTATCTACCCCCTCTTTGCATGGTGCTTGAATGGAGTAATGATGTGTGAGTCCTTAAGATATTAAGGAGGGAATGACCCAAGCGTCATTGATGTGGGGCCCTTATGGTTAGTCTAAGGGAGGTGTCCCCTCTGAATAGTGTGGCATCCACAAAGACAATGCTCCTCACTCTCCACCTCCTATTGGCCTACTCCTACAGATTGTTTCAGCTCTAGGGATGTGGTTTGCTCTCTTGGTCTAAATCTCCAACTAGGGAGGAGACCTTGAGTTATCTAATGGCTACTTGCATCTCAAGTGGCATGTATATACCTAGGTCTCCCAATGAAATGGTCTAATGTGGTCCTTAGAAAGTGGTCCATGTAGTATGATGTCTTTGAAGAGATGGCCACTAGGGTGAAATCCATATATCCTATATGTGCAACTAATAAAGATATTGTAGGCACATGACAAGGTTCTCATCAGGGTGACAGAAGTATATGGAAGGGGGGTTAGGGTCATACCCAGAAGGGAGGGAGGTGGTCCATGTCAATCCTATATCCCATGAACGACATTGATCTCCTATACATACCATGAGCTCCCATGTCCTACTTATGCTAGCTACCTAAAAGCCTCAAAAGCTCTTCTAGGTATTTTTTTGGATGTGTATATTGTACTCTATGTAATGGTCTAAAAAAGGGCCTTTGACTCAGCATTAGGAAGTGCTTCAAACTCTAGTGCAACGATCTCCTATAGTATTGATGGTAAATATATAAATTTATTAAATATATCATGAACCTAAAATAGCTCAGTACTTGGGTCTTTTGAACTCTTCTAATATCTTGATAGGGCTAATTTGATATAAAAATGTAGCAAAAGGATTTACAACAAAATTGCAAGGTCTACCACATTCACAAATTGTTGCATCTACCTATGAGGGAGAGAGAGTAAGAGCAAACTTGTAAGATCTAAAGCACTCAAGAAAATTGTTGCAGGCACCAAAGAGAGAGAGATATATATATATATATATATAGTCTTGATAGGGTTAACTCATAGAATGTTCTTTTCTCTTCTTGATTTTAACATTGTTAGAGTTTGTGTGATATTTGCAAAGCATGGTAGGTCACAAATAAATGTGTGTAGACATTTTAGGTATAAATTAGAATGAAGGCTATGCTATGTATTGACTAGGTTGAGAATGATAAAAGAAAGTTGGGATGAATATTAAGATGAATTATTACAAAGAAAATAAGTAGTGACGAAAAGCAGCAAGGCAATTGAAGATTGAAGAGTAGAAAAGGGCCACTTAGAGACAAGAAGCAAGAAGCAAATAAGAAATGAATGGAAATGTGAGGAGCAAGCAAGAAGATTGGCACCCACATGGCAAGCAAATATGAAAGATGGATTCATAAACAATACTTTGTAAGTTTATTTTTTAAACAAATCACTCTCCTTTGTAAATTTGAGCCACGAGCCCTCTCCTATGCAATCTACATCAAAAGAGTAGAATAGGAAAATCTCATGTCTTGCCTTAGCTATAATCCATCATTGTGAATGGACTAGTGAAACAAGGTGGATAAGGGCACCCATCCAGAAAACCATATGCATTTAAAGTTTGGAATTAATAAAAATCTCTCATTCTTGTGTGTGCCAAATATTGGATTGTACTCTATCTTCATCTTCCACATCCACCATAGCTTGTAGGAAAGTGATTCACTTATATGTGAGAAAGTGAGCTTGAGAGTAAATGAGTCCCAAAGAAGCGGAGTTTCTTTCCTTGTCCTATTTCTTCAATTCCTCTCTTCTAGCTTAAGAGAGTGGAGCTTCGATTGTCTGAGCAATTGGAGTGGTTGGAGCTAGGAGCAATAAGCCAATGGAGGCCATGCAAGGATCAAGGACATGCATTGAATTTACTCTTCCCACTATCTAGAGGAGTACATGGAGGGAGCAATAGATTTGGAAAGCATTTGGCTTCTCTCTTAAGGTTGAGCTTGTTGGGTTGCTTGTTTGAGGATAATAAGAGCTTGGATTGCTTAAGCTTGAGGAATAATAGATGAGGAGCATACTGAGTGAGAGTTAATCAACTATGAGAGTGTGAAAAATATCTTGAAAGAATAAGAGTTCCATATATATCCCATTCTTGTTGAGTCTTGGAAATCTACACACTCTTTGGTTAGTTTCACATCCTTACCACAATTGGGAATAAGATGTGTGTGTGTTGCAAAATAACGAGCATAGAAATTTTAAAAATAGTGTAGCTAGATTTGTGTGCACTGGATTTGATTGGAATTGATCAAATAAAACAAGTAAAAATTGAGAAAAAACTTAAGAAATAAATGTAGGAATCATTGCATGATGCATTGTGCATATTTTCATTGACCATTAAAAAGTTTGTCTCAAACTATGCATCACAATATTATCCAAACCATTGTGACATCACTGTGATGAAACATTATGAGGACATAGTTATCAAATCCTTGTGACACCAAAATTTAGTTAGTGCTTTGCTTTCCCTTTCTTAAATATTGTTTAATTGTGCTCCTAATAACTTGAAATCTATGCCATGATTATTAGTCAGATTGGGTTCATCCCAAGGCCAATTACCATTGAGTGCGCCATTGATTAGAGTGTGTTGGGCAGATTAGGGTCCTTGCTATCCACAAGTTTAATCCTTGGTGCACTTTGACCACTATGAACTCGTAATGAACAAATTAGTATGGCATTGCCATGAATAAACCATTGCCGTGAATAATATTATAGTGAATTGGTGAGAGATTGCAATGATCTACATACACAAAGTTTTTTCAATTAATAGAGTAGCCAAGAGAAGGAGCACACCTATTGAAGGATTTCATCATCAAGGCTAGTAAGCTTAGTTCCACCAAATGAGTACTCAAAAACCTTAAAACCCTACTAAGAATGAAAAACTCTTTGACATCATAATGAACCACAACGATATCATAATGAATTGGTTTATATTATGTCAATAAGGTCAATGAGGCTTGGAGATTGAACCCTTTGTACCTTGTTAGCAAGATAGGCAATCAAATTAACTCTAGAGCCCAACAAAGCAGTCAATGTGAGAAACTATAGTCACTTAGAAGCAACTCCACCAATCAATGTAGTAATTTTGGATTTGAACAATGGGAAGATATTTGATTGACTTGGGTTCTATGGCCTACCCCACTTCAAAAATACAAGGCCTTGTAGTGACTCCCTAGCACATCAACACATCAATGTGAATAGGGACTTACATAGGCTCATTGGCTAGGTAGAAACTTAATTGACCTATTGTGGCAAGAACCAAGAGGGATGTCAACCTTTGGAATACTAATAGTTTCCTTGATGATTGAAAGAAACCTTAAATGCACTAAGAGAGATCACCTTAACTAGTGCCAATGAGAGATCCTTCAACTTAGAGATGAATGGGAAAATTTTTAAGACCTCTACTAAACTTTGCATCAAAAAAGTTCTTCTGCTTATGGAGGAAACTGACAAGAGAGAAAGTACAATCAATATCATATGAGGCCACTTGTAGCCAATGAAATAACATTGATATTAGACACATCCATATTCTTTGATATTCTATAATGACGCTTAGTATCCAACAAGGCCCTTAGGGATATTAGTGCTAGACTAGCCACTCACTTGCTATCCTAATTATTAGCAAACATACAAAAATGAGTGCCCACCTAAAAATTTCCAAATGTTGTTAAGTAAATAAATAAGTACAAGATATGAGATGATCAATCTATTTTCTTGAAATAATTTGAACAAGTTTGTGTTGCCAATGGGCTAGTGCCTAATGATAGAAAATCTAAGGCCTTTGGCCTATGCTTGGGAGACAAAGGTACCTTGATTCATAAGTTTGGATGACACTCAAAGACTAAAGTATTTATTCATTAGGAGGCTTGCAAAGTTCAAATATGTGGAGAAAATTCTTATTTGTCTCATGAATGTAACTAATTGGAGGATGCATTCACAAGAGGCTAAGTCTTGAAGGTTTAGAGAATGCATAAGAGGATCCCAACCATAGAGAGGCTTGATGGTATAATTGTGGTCAAAGTTTTTTGTGAAAGGCCATAAGGACAACAAGTTGTATGATGCCTTAACTACCAACTATAGTTTGAATAAAGACTTGTTGAGTAGAAACTTGGAATATGCAATCAAGTTAGAGAATCTATATATGGGGAAAGAGAAAAGAATAACCAACCTCAAATGGGCAAAGAGAGTATTCTATTGTGAGAAGCAAGGACAAGAAGTTAATATTTTGCTAAGAGGTGACTAACATCAAGCAACGATAGTAGAAAATAATTAAAATGGTAACCAATAATAGCAAGAACTAATGAAAATATTAGAAATCCTTAGGTGAAGATCAATCTACAAACCCAATGTGCAATGTGTTTATACAAAGGAGATTCTTGCCAAAGAACACCCTAAGTCAAGAAACCAAAGAAAATCGACACGTGATGCTCTAAACTATAGAGACCCAAAACCATTGGTCTTTCCAACTCCACCAAAGTAGAAACCAACAACCCCTAGGCTAAATATGAAGTCATCAAGATTCCATACACCTCTTTCTCAAACCATTACTCATCCTTCTAGTGATGTACTTAGCCACTACATGTAAGGACCAATAGATGAGGAACTCTATACTAAGTCATACATGAGCTAGGGAACATCTACCCAAAGGAAGAGGAAGGGACAAGCAAAGGAAGCACTTTTTTGTTGGGCACACAAACAATCAAGACATCATCAAGTTGTCTAGAAAATGAAGTTAACAAGGAAAATAGGGCCAATTAGTGCTATAATGAATGTGGAATGATTCACATGTAGCTTGATTTCCCACTAGGTGGACCTTCATTATTGGTGGGATCATCAGTAGGAAAGAAAATTGTTAAAAAAGAGGTCCTTGTAGAAGAAGAAGACAAAGGTTTGAATTTTAGCTCAAAAGCACTAGCAAGACAAGGTTTCAATGGATTCCAAAATGTTGAGTCCAAGAAGTGCCACCAAGGCTCCATTGATAGGGGCAAAGTAACTTGCTAGTTAGAAGAAGGTTAAGGAAGGGGTTAAAGAAGCTCAAATGGAGTTAGAGCCTAAATCAATAGGGACAAGGGACAATGCTTATGACTTGCAAAGCATTAACACCAAATAACTTTGGGGGGTGGAGGTTGGGGGGGTTATGGTGAATCTCAAAGGGGATTTGCAATGCCCCAAAAATAAGAAGAGCCAACAAAATTAACCCAGTCATGCCTCAATAGACCTAGAGGGGATAGGGCATGAATGCACCAAAACTTTTGAGTGGATCCTAGTTTACTATCGTAGATAACTTTAGCTCTAGTCATAGTGTCATTATGATTTTTGTTGAAGGGAAATCCAATCATCTCAAATTCATCTAAGGCTTGGATAAAGGGAAACAAGAGATAGGAATCGAAAGAAGAAAGTGCGGTGCAATCTTTAGTCTAGCTCCCAAAAAAAAAAAAAAAAACCATAAGATCCACGTGGTTTTGTATAGACAATCAAAAGAGAAATAATGGATATAGGAACTAGGGTTTGGATAGTAAATGACCAAGCATTAAAGGCTTGGGGAAGCCCATGGAAATGGAAAGTTTCAACATCACATTCACCAATAGATCAAAGGCAAACCCATTAGGAGTCCTCAAGGATTGGCTAATAAAAATACTAGGAGTGAAATTTTGTGTAAAGTTGGTGGCCATGAAGGCATTGACTATGATCTCAGCTTAGGAAGACCTTGGATGAGAAGCGCTAGATTGATAGAAGATTAGCACAATGGCTTAGTTATCTTTGGGAATAGAATAGAACTGGTGATGAAAACATGGAGAAGCTCACTTATTGCATCTAGATGTGATCTCTAGTCTCCTATTGGAGTGCATGGAGCCTACCACTAGAGCCAGGGCATCAAGAAATTTGATACCCATCATTGAGGGTGAGAAAGGCTAGATTCATATTGTTGTGGCCCTAGACCTGGTTTATAGATGGGAAAAGGCTCAAGGTAGCCTCCCATTGCATAGAGATTGGATTGCCAAGTACCAAAGTTCTTGTGCACTGATTTGATATGGATGAGAAAGAGAAAGTTTGTGTAGATATTTGAGTACTTGTGATTAGCACAATGTGGGGAATGAATGATGACATGCCTTTTCAAATTCCTAGTAGTAGGTCTGAGTTGAAGAGATCCCTAGATTTCCTTGAAGAAGATTGGATAGAAATAGCCTAGCTTACCTCCACCCTCTAGAAAATTTGTTACAAAAACTTGTCTAGAGATGGACTAGTGCACATGAATAGTACTTCACATATAACTATGCACTTGTAGCTAGCCAAGATGAGGAGATACTTATTGTCTATACTATTCACATGAGCTAAGGGCCCATGTGAGTATACATTATAATACCAATGGTAGGGTCATTGAGCATATTTAAGATAACTCTTGATCAAGAGATGGAAGCTAGGAATGTATTCAAAATAGATTTTAACCTAGAATGGTTGGAGTATTAGGAGGTGTGAGATTACACAATTAGAAGTGGAATTCCAAATCTCATCACAATCTTGGACTTTGAAATAAAAAAGAGTGAGTGCTCCTTGGATGAAGATCCTAGCTAAGATTCTTTTGAGTTTAGAACTTAAAGCTAGCAATTATCCAACAAGGATATATTAATGCATCTAAGGAGAAAAGAAAAAATGAAAAAATAGAAGAGTAAGGTAGAAGAAGAAATGACCAAAGCAAGTTACACGATATACCCAAAATATTTGCAGAGTGCAAGAAAGGAGATTGGGTTCCAGTGATGTCAAGAGCCAAGAGAGAGTCCTCGACTAACAAATCCATTGAAGATCCAAAACATATCAAAGAAGTACCTTATAGGAGAAGTTGAAAATTTGAAGCATATATATCTATCTCAAGGCCTTATTGCTAAAAAAGAGGCCAAGATGATTGCCCTACTCAAGAACTCACAGACATGTTTTCGTGGATTACTTTGACCTTATGAGACTACTGCCTAGCATGGTAACTCATATGATCCCAATGGTATTAGAGGCAAAATCAAGTGAAGATGTTACCATATAAATCCTCAATTTATGCAGTTATTAAAGGAGGAAATTAGTAAGTTGTTTGCCACATGATTCATAGAAGAGATTATACTCATGGAATGGATGCCATCAATTTTGGTTGTCACGAAGA
Source organism: Lygodium microphyllum (assembly GCF_053477565.2). Classification (NCBI taxonomy): domain Eukaryota; kingdom Viridiplantae; phylum Streptophyta; class Polypodiopsida; order Schizaeales; family Lygodiaceae; genus Lygodium; species Lygodium microphyllum. The sequence continues at coordinate 23,748,775 of NC_141155.1, read as the reverse complement.
AGAATAGAGAGATTAGATTGTGTGTTAATAATAGAAAGGTAAGTGCATCTGAAAGAAAGATAATTAATCTTTTCATACACTAAGCATTTACTAGAAATAGGGGGAGGTAAAGAAGCTTACAACTTTTTAGAGGGTTTCTCAAGATACAGTGAAGTGCAAGACCATCTAGACAATAGGCAAAAGATTACCTTTACTACACTAAGAGTGGGGGTTGTTTGTGTACATTCCGATACCCTTTGGATTGAACAATGCAACAATCACCTTCCAATACTTGATGTGCAAAATATTCACTAACATGTTGCAAAATTTTCTAGAAGTCTTTGTGGACAACCTATATGTAAAATTAGGATGAGATGAGTGATTTGAAAAGCTGATCAAGTATGCATGAGATCTAGGGAGTATCAATTCTTCTTGAACCCCTTGAAGTGTGGGTTATGTGTTCAACATAGATGTGTCCTAGGGCACATGGTTTCAAAGAATGGACTTTCCATAGAGACCACCAAGACTAACGTTGGTGTTGATCTTCCACCACCACAAAATGCAACAGGAATTTGATCCTTCTTAGGTCACATTGTATTATTAACTCTTCATTATGAAATATATGCTCATTTCTACACTTCTATACCAGTTGTTGATAGTATTCATATGGATCAAGGAATGCTAAAGGATGTTTTAAGATTTAAGAAGGTATTCATTTCAATACCAACAATTACAAGCCCAAAACTAAACAATCACTTTCCACGTACATATTGATGCATCAAATATTGCTATATAGGGTAGTGAAATCTCAATTTTCCAATCAGCTTCAAAAGAAGGAAACTCACTAACATAGATACAAAATACTCAACAATATAAAGTGAAGGAATGGGCATAGAGTATGCACTAAAAAATTTTTAGTGTTACCTTTTAACAACACCATTCACGTTCTTCATTGAACATCAAACACTGGTCTATCATGTGAATAAGCCTTGTCATGTAGGATGCATATCTCAATATCTTTTGTTGTTGCTAGATTTTGATTTCACAATTGTAGTAAGAAAAGGAAGAAAACACTTAATTGCCAATCATAACTCATGCATCACTAATGAAGAACTAGTTGTTGGAGGGATGATGATCTCCCAAATGCACAACTAGTCAACATGAGCCAAGAGAGCAATCTTTTTGTAGCAAACCTTACATTTGATAAGGCTAATAATATCATAAAATTATTAATAAGAGGATTTCCAAAAAGACCAATTGAGAAGCCTTGATGGAGGAAATTATTCATTTAGATTTGACCTTATCAATAATAGTTGGAAAATTATACAAGCTCAAATAGGATGGCCTTCTAAGAAGATGCATTTTTGAAAACAAGATGCACAGTGTCCTTCAAGAGCCCATGATCAAATCACATGTGGGCACTTCAATTTGGAGACAACAACAATAAAGATTTTTTTTGTGTCAAGTAGGAACAATGCTTTGATTGCATAGAGACAAATGTTGTGGAACTACTTATAAGGTACTCAAGACATATCTATAAGGTAATTATGGACAGAGATGTGGGATGATTCCCAAATCCAAACCAAATAATGAGCACTAATGAATTAACTCTACAAATGGTAAGTGTGATAGTCACTACTTAGCTCTTGACAATCCTCAACCTACTCCACTTCAAGTTTACTTCAACCTTTGTATTACCTTTGTTCTCTCTCTTTTCTCTCTCTATGTCTCTTTTTGTATTATATTACAATTACTTTGTCTCTTTATAGAACTAAGATTATCTTGATCCATGATTTTGGAGAGTATATGGACTTCTTAGGTGATCGTAAGTATCTTTTCTTTACACTCCATGCTTGATGTTGAGTGTAGCTCATTGACTCTTGCAAGTAGGTGGATTGTAGTTGTGTAGTCTTCACATGTGGCTCTATAAGACAACCAATATCACTATATACAAATAAATAATCCACAAGCCCGTTGGTGTAGTTATAGTCCATAATAAGAGGAACATTCAACATTTCAAAGTGTGGCAACTTTATGCATAGATTAAGAGAAATCTTCTATATACAACTACCACTTCAAAATATAGCTCCTAAAATTTCTACACGACTATCTCCATAACTATAGAGATTTTTTCCAATTTTTCATTCATATGCATAATGTAGTACCTTACATATAAATCTAGGGTTGATTGTATGATATTTGACCTTTTAAATGACCACATCTTATCCCAAATACACTTCATTTAGCCTTAGTTTATTAAGCCTTTATATTAAGGCTTTTTTTAAATGCAAGTAGAGATGGTGTGAACTTGCACATTTCAAAACCTTCCCTCAAGTTTACTAGTAACTCAAATCATCCTCAATAAAGCAAAAGTATGTAACTTATTGTTTGCTAGGAAGTCCATGAAGCATTCCCTTGCTATGAAGAGTAATCATTATGGGGACTTCAATTACCCCACAAACTCCTTCCTTTAAGGGAAGCTCCATCATGCCAAGAGCAACTATATGCTTATTGGATAACTATTTTTTGATAGGTTTGGTGATGATATTAGCAATACTATCCTTTGTATTACAATGTTCCAAGTAAAGATAAATAACCATAAGCATTATGGTCTAGTAAGAGGCCTAGTTATGATCACTTGCATGTTTTTGACTCTAACGTATTTATGCAAATATCTAGGGATAAGTAGAGTAAGCTTGATCCTAGGTCTAAGAAATGCATTTTCCTTGGCTATGGAGAGTCAAGTGAAATGGGCTATCACTTGTGGGATCTTAAATCTAGAATGGTAGTATGCAGGCGTGATGTCATCTTCAATGAAGATAAAATGCATAAGCAACCCATTAAAATCATTGGGATTTGCACAGTGGTATTTCAAATTGATGGGCAACTATCACATGAGTAGATTGTATGACCACATGGTGCAAGGCTTGAACAACTTGCTAATGCTAAGATGGAGTACTATGAGATGGTGGATAGTCTTGTGTCTTATAAGATAGATAGGTGAGATAGCTAGAGGCTCCTATTGAGCTAGTTTTACAAAAGTCTATAAGGGTTTTTAGATTGCCAGATAGATATGTTCTATCTCTAGACTATATTAGGGTCACATGTTATAGTGATTCTTCTTGTTATACTAATGCTATGATTAGGGACGATAGTCATTACTCTATAAGGTGGATGTGTAGCTAGAGATGAATTCTTTGAAAAAGGATGCTCCTTGGAGAGAGTTCCTTTACCTAAGTGCATGCATGCATTGCAGTGTAAGTGGACCTACAAGCTAAAGATAACTCCATTTGATACTTTGCCTAAGTACAACACAAGATTGGTGACCAAAGTATTTAAGAAGGAGAAAGGGTTTGAATTTGATGAGATATTCTCACTAGTAGTCAAGATGAACACCCTTCATATATGGTTCTTTCTTTAATTGCTATAGAGGATTTGGAATTTGTTCATATGGATGTAAAGATTGCTTTCTTGCATGGGGATTTGCATGAGAATATTTACATGCAACAACCTGAGGGGTTTGTGGTGGAAGGCAAGGTGCAATTAGTGCATAAGTTGCATAAGAGATTTATATGGTTTGAAATAGGATCATGGGGAATGGTACATATGTTTAGTGCCTCTATGCAATCTTAGGGGTATACTAGGAGTGAGAAAATTATTGTCTATACATAAGGAAGGTTGGGGATGGTAGCCTTATGTTCTTGATTCTTTATGTGGACAACAAAAATTCAATCATGGATACAAATGCTTTAAATAAAAAATTTTGTGAAACTTTTGACATGAAGAACTTGGGAAATGTTGATCACATTCTTGCTATGCATATTATGCTAGATTGAGACAAAAAGATACTATATTTGTCTTACAAGGAATACATTGGAAAGGCATTAGAGCATTCAATATGGAGAGGAGAAAGGCTACCAGTACTCCATTGTCTCCATATTTGAAACTTGGATAAGAGGACAACGCCAAGTCAGATGAGCAAAGGATCAATATGGCCAAGGTTCCTTATGCATCAATAGCAATTGGTAGCTTAATATATACCATGATTGCTACATTGCCTATGCAATGGGAGTGGTTATGAAGTATATGGCAAACCCTAGCAAGAAGCATTGAGAGGTAGTAAAGTACTACATGAGACACTTGAAGGGCACTTAGTCTATGTGTATATGCTTTTGAAGGAAGGATGCATCTGTTCTTAGATATGTGGATGTTGATCTTGTAGGGAGTGTAGACTCTAGAAGGTCTACTACAAGTTTTATCTTCACTTTCACAGGTGATATAGTCTTTTAGCTCTCTTGATTACAGTCATGCATGACTTCATCTACCACTAAGACGCAATAATATATTGTAGCTACTAAGGTCTACAAGGAAGCTATATGGCTTACTTGTTTAGTAGGAGACTTGGGTATTATAAGCGAGGTGCCTACATTGCATTGTGATAGTCATAGTATCATTTAGCTGGCACAAAACCTGACTTTCATGCAAAGACAAAGCACATTGAGGTGAAGTATCACTTCATTAGGGAGATGCTTAAGGATATGCACACTAAGCTTGTCAAGGTCCACATGGATGATAACCTATGGATCTTCTCACAAAAAGTTTACCTTTTGAAGTACCTTATACACTACAAATTGGTGATTGGCATTGGATAGTATCTTCTTTTACTTCTTATAATCCCATAAAAAGGTGCATTGGCATTTAAGTGGGATGTTGTTGAGGTAAGGCTAATGGCCAATAGTGGGGCATGCATCTCTTATATAAAAACACATTGTCTAGTCATACATAAGGGAAGATAACAAAGAATAAGGGTACTGTTAATCCTCAGACGAACAAGGTGAAAAATCCGAAAAATCTAAAGTAGAAGAGAAGGCCAAGGCAAAAGTCAAACGGAAGACGAAGGTGCACCAAGAAAAATATGGAAATACAAGAAGTGCAAAAAAATCCTAAATCAAGGAGAAAGGCGCACAAGAAAAAGCGCAAGTCAATACTTTTGTAAAAGAGCACAAGGCGCACCACAATTTATTGTAAGAGTATCGGGATCTCACCTGTGCAAATTGTAAAGGTAGATGGACGATAGGAAGGAAGCTAGGAAGATAGGAGGACAGTGGGAGAAAGGGCCTAGGCCACGGCCAGTCATGTAAAAAAGGGGATAAGGGGATGACCGCCCAAAAGGGATTTAGGGTTTTGTATATAAAGTTAAAAAGTGAAAAAGCTCATTCTTGTGTGTGGACAAAAGTAGCTCTCCTCTTCTTCTTCTTCTTCTTCTTCTTCTTCTTCTTCTTCTTCTTACTTTCTTGAGAGCTTGTGCTTGAGAGAGGGAGTGTGAGAGTGTGAGGGAGTGAGTGTGTGAGGGTGAGGAACAATGGTGGAGAAGCTCTCCTCTCTTCTTTTCTTCTCTTCTCTTCTTTTGTGTTGCTCGTGGCGGCAATGGAGCTTGGAGCATGGAGCTTGAGGATGGAGCTTGCTTGAAGTTTGCACTTGGATCGTGGAGCTACCGGAGTGCTCGAGAGAGGAGGCAACTCGATCGAGTATAGAGGTAAGCTCACTACATTCGTAGAGATGGATAGCGCGTTGGTTATATGAGAGGTAGCCATTAGTGCTCAACTTGGAACACTTGAACAATAAGCAGTCCGTAGGTCTTGGCGGTTTGCCTCTACATTTTGGTTCCATTGCCAGGACCAACAAATTCAAGCCTTGAGCACTTGCACATTTCGAATCAAGCACTGAAGTAGGGTTTTCCCCGAATCAGTGCTTCAGGTAAATAGATAGGAAGCCAGGGAGTTTGAAGAGGTATTTGATCTCCTTAACAAGCAATTTTTGGTTTTTTGGATTTAAAAAGCATGTTGAAGTAGTGTAGGTTTTTTTTTGTGATTTGGATGCATTAGGGTAGGAAAAAATGAATAAAAACAAAGGAAAATAAGTAATAGGGTCTCTACTATCATAACAGGGTATGAGGCTTTGATTTTCATTTTGGAGTTTATTTGCTATTCTAGGTATATACAAATCTTTTTCTCTATCAATAGCTTTGATCTGGAGGTGCGTATGATAGGCCATGACCTAAATCGTGTGATTCGAGTGATTTCTTGTTGCGTCGGCCAAAATCACACCATGTTCGGCCCATCGTTCGAGTAACAATGAATTTGGGTCAAGTCCCAGAATCAACCCTCGGCCCTCTTGTGTTTGGCCATTCGGCCCACCACCATTTAGATGCTTAGGTCTCGGCCTGGTCGAATCAACCATTCGGCCCATCTTACTCGAACACTTGAAAATTCGGCCCTCGGCCCAACCCCACTCGGACAAGTTGACATTCGACCAAACCGAATTCATCATTCGGATCAACTTTGCGCTTGGCCCACCTAACTTGGCCCTCAGTTGTTTAGCCTGAACCCATTCGGACGAACCACTCAACCCTCGATCCAGTCGATTTGGCTCACTACCGTCACCCATTCGGCCCTCGGACAACCACATTCGCACAGTTCAAATTTGACATTCGGACCAATTGCATTCGGCCCTTGGCCATTCGAATGGGCGGAATCTGGACATTTGGCCCTTGCAATTCGGACATGTTGGGCCGAATTTGGATTTTTTTTCAAAATTTTAACTCGTAGACCTTGAAACCGAACTAAAGACCATATAGAGAAAAAATCACATCATAGACATATCACTAGATTGAAATCTAGAGCAAGTAGTTCAAAACTTGGCTATGAATGGTCCTTCAAGTCATGCATGGTGTTTAATGTAACAGCCCTGCAGACCCTCGCAAAGGGGGCTCTGCCCTCTCTGTTTTTGTAATACATATTGAAGTGCTTCATAGAGGATATACAATTTTTCAATATGATCAATTAGGTTAGTGAGGGCAAGATTGTTCGGGGTAAAGGCGCCTCCGCCTAGTCGCCCGTGTATTACTACACTGACAGTCACTGTCACTGCACATTGCAGGTGGCGGGCGCCCGTCACCGTCACTTTATTCTTTATTCTTTTAGTGACAGTTTGAATAAAGGAAGGCCCAATCACACATTGTGACCGTTGGAGTTCCCATTTCTTGTCTCTCTCTTTCTTACTCTTGCTCTCCCGCCATAGCTCTCGAGTCCAAGCTTCGATCCTTCTCACCTTTCAATTGGTATCAGAGCTCGGCTTCCCGACTCTTGAGCTTCGCTCGTGGCATTCTCAGCTTCCCATCGATACCCCACTCACATTGGGTCTCCTTCCCGGCAACCATATCCGACTCCTTTGAGCTCCCGTCACTCCTCGGCTTCCCGAGCACCTTCCCGGCCCCTTTGGGCACCCTCAAGGCATTCACACAGAGGTATTTCTTTACTCTTTATAGGGTTTACCTCATTTTTTAGCCCTCTTGAAACAGGGTAGCCATTACACTCCCAGCTCTCATTTCATATGTGGGCTGCTCTCCCCTTGTTGGAGCTTGTTTGAGGCCTTCCTTGGCTTTAACCGGACCCCTCCGAAGCTTGGCCACCATTTTTTGCAGCCCCAGGACCAGCATTCACAGTTGCCGAAATCATGCAGCCCTCCCATATGTGTCTTCAGCATTGACAGTGACAACAGCAGCTCTCCCCCTCCATTGGCACTTGGAAAGGCTCCATTTCGGGCATATGAACATGCTTTGATGCTTGGTTTTGATATTTGATATGTTGGCATAGCATTTGGACTGATTTAACACTGTTTTGGGACTATCATAATAGTCCACATGTAGTTTATGACGGTGTTACACTAACATTTGATGCTACAGCTTGTTTGGCATTGTCATTTGATGTCCTGTTGGTCCCGTTTGATGCCCGGATATTAGGGGAATGTATGCCTATTGTTTGGCAACCATTTGGAGCTGATTTTGGTGCTGAAATTCTCAGTTTTGACAGTAAATCACTGCTGTACACAGTTGGGCTGAAGTCATTTTACTCATGTATGCTTATGCCTATGCTTTTCAGGCTATGTTTCGGGCATATATGGTGATGTATTGACACTTGGGGCTTGACATAGAGCTTGGTTTTGATTCGGGATCGTTGGTTGAGCTTGAGCTCGCTTTGCAAAGCATTTGGATGCTCCGTCTTGGATGTACTTATGGCATGTATGTTGCTTATGTCTGACCGGTCTTGACATGCTTAGCCTATGCCATTACTACATGCTAGTTACATTGTTTGGAGCCTATTGCTACTGGAGCTCGGTCTTGGCTTGACCTTGGATTCCCGGAGCTTACTTGAGCTATTTATTGGCTTGCCAAAGTTGTATCTTGGGATGTACTTGATGTCTTACATGCTTATGGATGCTACATACGGATGCTCTATCGCCTACATGTCCGGGATGTACCATTGATGCTTGATCTTGGACACTTGTCACTGGTGCTTGTACATGCTTTGTTCGAGCTTTGTTGCTTGATATTTATAGCTTTTGTGCTAGTGGGAGCGTCTTTGGATGCTTGACAACCATTGAGCAGGTGGTCTATGCTCTTTGAGCTTTTGAGACTATTTGGGATATTTTACCCTTCAAGATGATGCATGGTTCATATGTATTGGTTCCTCTAATGCTTATGAGCTGACTCTTTGCTTTGGTTCCCTCTCTTTGTGAGTTGACACCTACTTGTGTCAAGTCTTGGTAGTGGCAGGAACACTTTGCCCCGTTGACTGGGGGGTGTGCCTACTCACTGGCAGATGTTTGTATGACATGTTTGGGTGTTGGATTCATGCTTATCGACTGTCATATGCCCATGTTATGCCTGCATGATGCCGGCTTTGGTCTTGGCAATATCTGATTGACTTGGGATCCGATTTTGGCACTGTTAGCTCTCATTTACTGAAATCTGTAATTTATTACATCAAGCATATATGTATGGACTGACATGGATTTTTCATGCTGAAATATTTTGAAATGATGTAACTTCACTAGTACTTGGTAGGCAACAACTTTGGTTACACTTTTCTTACCATTTTCTCTCGATTTTGGTGATTTTTTTGTCATTTTCTACAGTAAACAACAAGCAGTTTTGAACTGTCTACAATCTTCCAGCCTGCATTATGGCGAGTTCGTCCACTGATCATGCTATTTTCAACATCACTAAGCTTGATGGTATAAATTACACTTATTGGAAGAGCCATATTGGGTAGGTGTTGGTGCAGAAATCGCAGATCAAACCTTTGAGGTTGAGAGGGCATCCGCCTGCAACTATGCCAGATGAGGAATGGCTTGAGCTTGATGAGTTATGCAAGTCCACTATTGTATTATCTCTCACAGAACAAGTTCACTACAATGTATTTGAGGAAGAACAGAGTGCATGGCAGTTGTGGGATAAAATCAAGAATCTCTATGACAAGAAAAGTCCAGCGAGTCAGATGTATTGGCTGAAGCAGCTTATGGATCTGCGTCGTATGAAGGAGAATGTGACTATGTCTGCTCACTTGAGCCAGCTCCATGCTATACTCAAGAACTTGACTTCGCAGGACATCACTTTTGCAGAGGATGTCACTCCTCTTTTCTTGCTTTTTGGTACTCTTAATGAGTCATGGGATGTATTCCGCACTGCATTATGTGCCTCTACTACTACCTTAAAATTATCTGATGTTGAGAGTGCTCTTCTGCATAGGAAGAGGTTAACTATAAGAATTTGGATGCCTCTCGTGTGTCGCATGCTATGACAGTTAGAGACAGGAATGATGGATATGGAAAGCATGGCAGTGGCAGTGTCGTGGATGGGATTCTCAGAAATCTCGGTCTAACTCTTGTGGGAAGTCATGAAGCAAATCCCGTAGCAGAAATGCAGATGTTACTTGTCACCATTGTGGAAAAAAGGGCCATATTAGGCCACAATGCCATGAACTACGCAATGAAAGGCGCAAAGATAAGGGGAAAGACAAAGTGCAGGATAAGTCTTCTGATCACAGCATAGTGCCTGCAAAGTCCAGTGTTAAAATTGAAGAGATCAATGTTATGCAGCCTGAGGATGTTGATGATGATGATTATATCCTTGCAGCTTCTTCTAGTGCTTTGTAGATGATAGAGATACACTCTATGTATGCACAGTGTTGGCTCTTGGACTTAGGTGCGTCCTTTCATGTGACACCTTGCCAAGAGTGATTTCATTCATACAGTACTATCTCGGGTTCTGTGCACTTGGGTGATGACAACTCTCTTGATATTGTGGGCATTGGTGATGTTAGGCTGCAATTTCCTTCTGGTAGCACTTTTGTTATGAAGGATGTATGTATTGTACCTACTTTGACACGCAGTCTCCTATCAGTTGGTACAGCTTGATGACGCAAGATATCATGTATGTTTTGGAGACTTTGCATGGAAGATCACTCGTGGCAGACTTGTGATTGCGAGAGGTGCCAAGGCTGGCAGCCTCTATCCCTTGATTGTATTAGCTTCTTCCCTTGATCATGTTTTGTCTGTGGTTTCTATCCCACATGTATCTCTTTGGCATGCCCATTTGGGCCATATGTCTTTGAAGGGAATGAAAATGCTTTCTGGTTTGCAGTACTTATTGCCCCTTGATTATGCATGTTTTGATTCATGTGAGCATGGTCTTTATGGCAGGCAGACTAGGTCTACGCATAAGAAGTCTGGTAGGCCACGCATGAGTGAGCCCTTGGCATTGGTACATTCGGATGTCTATGGGCCCATGCCTTGTTAGTCTATGGGTGGTGCAAAGTATTTTGTTACGTTCATAGATGATTTTTCACGGAAAGTTTGGGCTATCCCATTAAGCTGAAATCTGATATCTTGGCTGTGTTTCAGAGATGGCTTACATTGGTTGAGAACCAGTCTGGGTATAGGCTAAAATGCCTAAGGACAGATAATGGGGGTGAGTATGTCTCACGTGCTTTTTGAGCAGCTATGTAATGAGAGGGGTATTAAGCGTCAGTTGACCGTCCCCTACACCCCCCCATAATGGTTTGGCTGAGCGGATGAATTGAACCATCCAGGAGTGTGTACGTAGTATACTTAGCCATGCAAGCCTACCACATAGCTTTTGGGCTGAGGCAATTAGTACAGCTATGCATGTCATAAACAGATCACCTCCTAGTGGTTTGGATTTTCAGGTTGCAGAGGAGGTATGGACTAGAAAACCTCCCTCTTATGCACATCTCCGTGTCTTTGGATGTGAGGCATTTTGCCATGTTCCCAGGGACAAGAGAAGTAAGCTGGATCCTAAGAGTATCAAATGCATTTTCCTTGGTTATGGGGATGCAGGCGAGATGGGTTACCATCTCTGGGATCCGCAGGCGCGGAAAGTCATCCGCAATCATGATGTAGTCTTCCATGAAGACAAGATGCATCGGCAACCTGAGGGAGTTGTTGAGATCCGCAGGGTCATATTTCAGGAGGAGCCGAGAGCTCTCGCACAGCCAGTTGGACAGCCTACAGCTGCAGATGCTCATGGTCAGGGTGTTGGACAAGCAGCTGGGTAGGCAGCAGAGCCTGCTGTGAGACGGTCTACTAGAGACAGACGTCCACCTGATAGATTTCAGCCCTCGATGCATTATGTCTTGGTTACAGATGTAGGAGAGCCTTTCACTTATGATGAGGCTATGCACAGGGGTGATAGTCACTCTTGGGAGAGGGCTATGCAGTCTGAGATAGACTCCTTGCATAATAATGACACTTGGGATTTGGTTTCCTTGCCTACGGGCAAGAAGGCTTTGCCATGCAAGTGGGTGTACAAGCTGAAAAGTACCCTTGGATACCCCAAGCTGGCATACAAGGCTAGATTGGTAGCAAAGGGTTTTAAGCAGGAGCATGGTGTGGACTTTGATGAGTTCTTTTCTCCTGTGGTTAAGATGACCACCTTGCACTTAGTCTTGCCTTTGGTTACTCAGCTTGACTTGGATTTATACCAGATAGATGTCAAGACAGCTTCCTTACATGGGGACTTGCATGGTGAGATTTATATGGAGCAGCCTAAGGGCTTTGCAGAACCTGGCAGGAAGCACCTAGTGTGCAAATTGAAGAAAAGTCTTTATGGCTTGAAACAGACACCTAGGGAGTGGTATCATAAGTTTGATGCCTTTATGTAGTCACAAGGCTACAGCAGGAGTGCTATGGATCCGTGTCTTTAGACGAAGAAAGCCCGTGATGATTCTTTATTGATTTTGGTCCTCTATGTGGATGATATGCTGATAGCAGGGAAAGCTCATGATGAGCTAGATGCTCTTAAGGCTCAGCTCAAGAAGAGCTTTGAGATGAAATATCTAGGACAAGCCACTCACATACTTGGTATGCGCATTAGATGCGACAGGCATCAAGGACTCCTCTACTTGTCACAAAGGAAGTACATTCATAAAGTCCTTGAGCGCTTCCGCATGCAGGACTTAAAGCATATTGGTTGTCCATTGCCTTCTTATGTGAAGGTATCACAAGTTGATTGTCCGCAGACAGATGAGCAGAGGGCCGAGATGGCCAAGATTCCCTATGCATCCGCAGTGGACAATCTTATGTATGCCATGATAGCCACTCGTCCAGATATTGCCTTTGCAGTTGGTCTTGTGGCTACACCTGGCAAGAAGCATTGGGATGCCGTGAAGGGTGTCATGAGGTACCTGAAGGGCACTACAGATATGTGCATATGCTATGGCAGCCAGGATACAGGAGTCGTGGGGCACACTGACTCTGATTATGCAGGACATGCAAATAGTAGAAAGTCCACTTCCAGCTATGTATTCACATATGCTGGAGGTGTTGTTTCTTGGATGTCCAAGGTGCAGAAATGCACGGCCTTTTCTACAAAGGCCAAGTATGTTGCAACCACTGAGGCTTGCAAGGAGGCCATTTGGTTGGGTCGTTTGGTTGCTGACCTTGGTATTGATGCTATCCCTACACTGCATTCGGATTCTATGAGTGCTATTCAGTTAGCCAAGAATCTGAGCCAAGAAAAAGGTAGGTTGTTGTTGTTGCTCCAAGACAATGGTGTTTGATGGTTTAGAAGGCATAGAAGGATCCTGGGGCAATACAATTATTTTTCCTTTAATATTATTCATGGTCAAAGGTTTAGGAGGTATGAGCTCTTTCTTTTGAAGCGACTGTATGTCTAATTGCCACTCTTGAGGAATAGTGATTTTGGACCAATTCACACAATTCAGTAGAAACCTTTGGGTACTTTCATATGCCTTCATTATGATGGTTTGACCCTTGTCTTTGTCATTATTCACACCTTGTAATACTCTAGAAATAGCTAGAGACACGCACCTAAAGACCATATGATATTGGATACCTAGATGTGTTGATGTTGTTTTCATGTGCAGACTTGAAGTTCTAACATGAAGGATAAGGAAATCACTCAAGTAGGGATAGTCTATAGAAATAGCATAATTTGGATGGAGTTCAAAAAGAATAGAGCTGTTTGATAAAGAAAGACTACAAATTCTACTATCATATCCATGATTTTGTTATAGTGAGTGTCTAGTATAGCTACCATACAAGAACATTAAGGCCACAATGAAACAAAGGGATTATGTCTATAACTACATATCCAAGATGCAAGTGATATTTTTAATGGGTTGTCTATATTTTATGCATAACTAGAGATAAAAGATTTACATGTTGATCATTGGATGTAGAATCACAAATAGTTTGAATACCTTGATCTTCAACATAAAGAGTGGAAGCACGAAATTTGAAGATATATTCTCCCCATAGATGTTTGTTGCGCCTATTTGTGAAAGGATTTATTTGGCGCTCCCATCCATGATAATAGTTGAGTTTCCCAAAGATTTATAGCATTCTGATAAGCTCTTGAATGTTGAGATAAAGGTACCTTGAGTTGAAGAAACCATAGGGATTATTGGCTAAGTGGGCGTAGTGTAAGATTTGAGGGAAAGTAAATCAATGAGTACATTGTTTTTGCATGGGATATGCTCAAAGGTCACATCCAACTCATCAAAAAAGAGAGACCACTTGAGTAATCTTTTATTGCCAATTTTTGTTGGTGCCTTTTTTGTGAGATATCCATGCACATGTTGTAAATCTGTGCATACCATAAAAGGAACAAATTCCACAAATTTTCTAAAGGCTTTAATGGGTTTGATGATGCCTAATATTTTCAATGGTATGACGAATGATTATTTTGTGTTTGGGAAAATATGTTGGAGGCATAGCATCATATTTGTAGTGGGTTGTCTTTTTCTTCTTTTTTGGTTCTGTTTTTTGATGCTTAAAGGTCTTCACAAAGCTCCCCATCTGATATTAGAGGCATCTGTATATACAATTAAGGGATACCCTCTTGGTAAATGAAGAGGAGGTAAATTGTGGATAAGTGATTTTATTTGCTAGAGCACTGCTCTGTGGAGTGATTTCCATTCAAAATTAATTTTCCTAAGGAGAGGATAAAGATCTTAAGTATGCAATGCTAGATTGGGCGTAGAGGAGTTAATCCAATTTAAGCAGCTTAAGAGTTGTTGGAGGCTTTTTACATGTGGAAGACTATCGAGAAATAATTAAATCTTTTTATGAACATGCTTCTTAAGCTCAACCATCCCATGGTGAATTTGTAAACCTAAGAAATCTACCTTGGTTACAAACATGATAGATTTAGTAGGGGATAGTACCATTCATGCCTCTTCTATAGCCTTTATGAAAAGTTTGAGATGATTAACATGCTCTTGAATGGTGTCAAAAAAAACCAAGATATCATCTATGTATATCAAACAAAATCAGAATTGTGAAAATATGGAGTCTATTCACCCTTGAAAATAAGTGGGAGCTATTTTAATGCCAAAAGGAAGGACTATCCATTAGCACTATCCATGAGGGACACAAAATGCTATTTTGTATCTGTTTTCAACCTAGATGGGTAATTGCCAAAATCTTGATTTTAAATCAAACATGCTAAAGAACTTTGCCTTCCGAATTCTTTTGATAAGAAGATCTTTGATCGAGATGATAGGATGATCATGACTGACCAAGAATTTATTGAGAGGTTTATAGTTAATCACTAGCCTTTGTTTGCCACGTTTCTACTCAAAATGTTTATACATAAAAAGCTTGGTAGGACCATGGTGAGTTGGTAGGCTCAATTAGACCTTTCTGCAAAAGATCAACAATTTCCTGTGGATAGAGGGCAAGATCTTCTTCTTTCATACCTTTATGCACAGCCTTTGTAGGATCAGCATTGTCCTTTAAAGGAAGAGAGAGAGCAATTTTAGGACTTTTTCTTTAAATAAGCGGGGATCTTCAAACATGTAAGCTTGCATAGCTCACTAGATTTGGTGAGTAGCCTCTTGTTGTTTCGATAGTTCCTATTGTGGCCAATTTTTTGTGTGTTTTACCTTTACATGAGCAAGAGGTTGAGAAAGAGTATATATACTACAACCAACCTTTTCTAATAGAGGGATGCTAGTCTTTTTCCCTAAATAAGAAAAAGTAAAGTGTTCCATCCAAAAAGCGTAGGGTACTAAATGTTGAAGGGCATCAATGCCAAGAAGGAGATCATACTTCATTTGCTTCATCAGTTGAATTTCAATAAACAATTTGCAATGGCCTAGATGGAGATAAAAGCCTTGATTATAGTGAACAAAGTGATCTTTTATTATTGGAGAGTTCCACTAAGACTATTGGGCTCTACCACATCAGGTGGGAAGATTCAAAAGGAGCAATTGTCAAACTTGACCTAGTGTTAATTAGAGTGTCAACAAATAAATTAAACTTTTTTGAAGAATGCAGTTTCTTGGTCCACCACCTTCTAATGCATTTATGTTGAGTTTGTGTCTATGGTGTGTAGTTCTAATTTGATTAATAGTTTTCAAAGGAGAAGAACCTTGGTTACTAAGAGGAGAGTCAAGAGGAAGTAAGCTCTTGCAAAACACTTGCGATAGCCTAGGCAATGTGTTTCCGTGGTCTAAATGCCCTTTTGAAAACCTTAATAAAGTAGTAAGTTAAACATGCATGGCTTGAAATGCTTTGGTGACTTTAGCCTGTTCTGCGTTAGTGTCAATAGAAGTCTTAATAAAATCATCCACAAACTGTTGTAGAGTCCTGAGCTTCTACATTTGCTTAAGTTTATGAGGAATGAAGATATTAGCCTTTTTTAGGGTTTCTAAACTCAAAGTTCTTATTCCTCAAAGTTTATGAGGAATGAAGATATTAGCCTTTTTTAGGGTTTCTAAACTCAAAGTTCTCATTCTAGGAAAATCATGTGGGTTAGAGAATAGTTCTTCTTTGACTTTCTCCTTTTGTTTATTTTTCTTTCTATCTTTGGAAGAAGATTCTTCAAAATCAAAGTCGGAAGTAGAAGTTGTATTATGATTAGACTCATCTAAAGAAGCATGCTTAAACTTTATTTTCTTTAGATGTAATCCTAGGGGACTTCTAGAAGTAGAAGGGAGATATTTTTCTTTACCTTTTAGATTAAGGGAGGAAGAAAGAGAATGAGCATTAGTACTTTGGGTTTGATCCAAATCATCATCACTCTGGTCTTCATCAACATTTTAATTCGTGTTCCATTAAGAATTAGAAAAGGTAGAGTGAAAATAACAATTACTGGTAGTGTTAGCATCTGAAGTGTCATTATTTGATTCATCATCATCGGAAGTTGAGGAAGAAGAGTAGACACCTACATATGCTTCTGCAAGAGTGTCGAAAGTCTTCATTTTCTTCTAAGTCAGATTCTTCTTAGCCGAATGAAATGTCCGGTGCAAAAGTCCAATGATCATGATACAACCATTCAGTTTCTGAAGGGTCATAATCAAAATCATATGTTTCATAGAGTGAATGAATGCTAGTCGTATCATAGGAATCCCCCTTGGACAAATAGTGATGAAGATTAGTAACCTTGTGTTTCCCTTTGCCTTTTCATTACTCCTTATTTTTCTGAGGGCATTTAATCACTAAGTGTTAGAATTACCACAAATATAGCACTTGACATCTTTAGATCTCTTTGAAGAGTTGGGATACTCGTTTTGAGATCGAGTACTATTATATTTGTTGTACCTTTGATGAGATCTAAAGATTTAGATTGCGAGGAGTACTAAGGAGACCGTTTACAATTTTCATATCCAAAATCCTTGTAGTATTTTAAGGCATGTTTACATACCTCGATGGGAAACCTTTGTTATAGGGTTATCAACTTTTATTGCTAACAAACTTCTTTCACTGTTTGTTCAATAGTTTGAATCATTTCTCCCATGTTGTTATTGAAATCCCTATTTTCAAACTACGTCTTCTCTTTACAAAGAAATGGGATGAGTTTTCTAGAAAAGAGCGCATGTATGTGTTCTTTCATGCTATTGTCATGAGCACCCATACCTTCACACAAAAGGTCTCTCATATAGATCAAGTAATCCTTGTATTGGCATGGGTCACAAAGTTCTACCTAAAAGAAACCTTCTCTCACTTCAACCACTTCATCTAGTTTATTTCCCACAAGCTAACCTAATAATAATTCAAAAAAGAGAGTTATCAAATAAATTTGAGAGGCAATCGTTGCTTTTATTTGTGGATGTATAGATTGCCACCATTGGCACAAACCACCTACAAATCCATGGGTCAAAGCATTAAGGACGTTAAGTCTATTGGCGCTGTCCAATAGTTTCTAGCCAACATAGGCATACATCATATAAATCAGCACCTTATTCACCATTGGCATAGACCACCCACAAATCCATGGGTCATAGCATTAAGGATGTCAAGTTTGTTGGTGTTGGGTTTGTCCAACAATTTCTAGTCAACAATAGGCATGCATCATATAAATCAACATCTTAATCTCATTTGGAGTTTTTCCATCTATGGAGGACCAGATAAGAAAGTTCCGACTTTTTCAAGAACATCCAATTTATCAGGCTTAGTTATCTCATCTTTATGACAATTACTGGAATGAACATTGAGAAACTCATGCTCATCATCAGCATCAAAACCATGAGGAGTTCGATGAGGATTGATGGGCACAAAACTATCATCAATCACGCTATCATTATCCTCATCAAAAGAAGAAATACCGTAAATTAGCTATTTGCAAAGCATTGCTCCCCATCCGATATCAGAGGCATCTCTATATACAATTAAGGGATACCTTGTTGGTAAATGAAGAGAGTGTGATTTTTGGATAAGAGATTCTATTTGCTGGAGGGTTGCTATGTGGAGTGGTTTCCAGGAGAGGATAAAGATCTTGAGTATATAATGTTGGATCAAGTGTAGGGGAGTTAATCTAGTTTAAGTACCCTAAGAGTTGTTGGAGGCTTTTTACATGTGAAAGAGTATAAGGAAATTCAAAAATCTTTTCAAAAACATGCTCCTGAAGCTCAATCATCCCATGATGAATTTGTAAACCTAAGAAATCTACCTTGGTTACAAACATGATAGATTTAGTAGGAGATAGTACCATTCATGCCTCTTCTACAACCTTCACAAAAAGTTTGAGATGATTAACGTGCTCTTAAATTGTCTAAAAAAAAACTAAGATATCATCTATGTACACCAAAAAAATGAGATTTGTGAAAAGACAGAGTCTATCCACCCTTGAAAATAAGTGAGAGCTATTTTAATGCCAAAGAGAAGGATTGTCCATTGCTAGTATCCATGAGAGACACAAAATGTTGTTTTGTATATGTCTTTAGCCAAGATGGGTAATTGCCAAAACCTTGATTTTAAATCAAACTTGCTAAAGACCTTTGCATTCAAAATGCAGAATTTCAATAGGCAATTTGAAACCACCTAGATGGAGATAAGCCTTGGTTATAGTGAATAAAGTTATCTTTTTATTATTGGAGAGTTCCACTAGGACTACTATGCTCTACCGCATCATGTGGGAAGAGTTTATAAGGGGCAATTGTCA